>NC_064858.1:76225758-76473258 GCF_024139225.1 Suncus etruscus
GCTACTAGTTGGTTTCTGGGCACTTGGGTTGTTTCCAGATTTTGGTTAATGATAGTACTGCAATGAACATAGGGGTGCAAATGCCTTTTCTGCATTGTATTTTAGGGTCCCTCAGGTATATTCCCAGGGGTAGAATTGCTAGGTCTTATGGAAGCTCAATTCCTAGTTTTTTAAGGAATGTTTCCAAAAGACTGGACCAGTCAACATTCCCAACAGTAGGCAAGAGTCTCTTTTTCCTCAAATCCATACTAATACTTGTTGTTTTTGTTGTGATGAGTGCCAGTCTCTTTAGTGTGAAGTGGTATTTCATTGTTTTGATTTGCATTTCCCTGAGTGAGCATTTTATAGCACAACTGCTTGAACCATTTTTCAGTAGTTGGACATTTGGGTTGTTTCCATAACTTGGCTATTGTATTAAATGCAGCAATTAATATAGCTAGCTGACTTTTTGCATTTTGTTTCATTTGTGGGGGCAGTGCTTTATAGCTTCTCAACTTGGTATGGGTAGGAGCACTTCTGAAGGTACTAGGAAGGATGCTGAGTAGGATGTGGACCAGGCAGTGCAAAGAATTAAATCCAATGCTCCTGCATGCAAAGCATGCAATTTGAGCTATCTTCTCATTCCTCTTTTTATTGGTGCTCAGGAGTCACTCCTAGTGGTCAGATAACCATGTGGTAGGGGAAGTGAGCCAGCTTATTGAGCTATCTCCTCAATCCCTCATTTTCTGTTTTTGTTTGTTTATTTTTTGGGCCACACCAGCAATGACCTGGTTACTCTGGCTCTGTGCTCAGAAATCGCTCCTGTGAGGCACGGGGGACCATATGGGATGCCAGGATTCAAACCACCATTGATCCTGGGTCTGTTGCTTGCCAGGCAAACCCCCTACCGCTGTGCTATCTCCCCAGCCCCTCTTTTTCTGTTTTTATGTCAGAAAAATACCATATGAAATCTGAAATCTTACCATAAGAGACAAGAGAGGAAGTAACTGTTTTGGTTTGAGGGCCACACCAGGTAGTACTCAGGGTTTACTCCTGACATTGTGCTCAGAGATTACTCTGGGTAATGCTTGTGGACTGTATGGGATGCTGAGGATCAAACCCAGGTCAGCTGCTTGCAAAGTTAGCACACTACCTGTTGTACCATCTCTCAAGCCCACCAGATGATCTCTTGAACTATATCTTTTCTGAATTGAATTCATGCTAGCTAATTAGTTTCTTAACATGCTGCTCCAGAAGAAGCTTATTGTAGGAATTCTCCCCAGTGGTGGTGCTCTTCAAAGAGTGGGTGGGGAATTTTAGTAAAGACAGTTATGGGTGGTCTGAAGATTTGCTGCAGTTTGGATCTCCCAGACATCCTTTGACTTCAAATGTAAAAATCTGATGTTTGTGGCTGAGTGGTGATGCAAGCCAGAGGATGTCTCCTTGCGCACAATAGCCTCGGTCGGACTATGTTTCAGTTCCCCAACCAGGAGGGATTTCTGACCACATAGCCAGGAGCGTCACTGGTTGTGGCCCAAAAAAGAAAAAAAAGGGAAAAACCTGATGTCCAGAGGACAGCGCTAAAACTTCAGTGGTCAATAGCTGAGTTTATGTTTTGTATGCCAGATGCCCATATTTAATCCCCAGAGAGACCCTGAGCACCACCAAGTGTGGCAGAAAGAGAGAGAGTGTGAGAGAGAGAGCAAGAAGAAAAACAATGAGCTTCTATTGTTCTCAGAAATATTTTATTTAAATGATGAGATATTAAATTAAATCTAAATGATATATTAAAATTAATAATAAAATGAAATAATAAGTATATTAAATCTAGATGTTACACACTTGACTGTGTCATTATTTCATGCATCACTAAGTAATATATTGCTAAAAGGACTAATGTCTACTTTATCACATAGACTTATCTCACATATCTCTCTTATGCATATACAAAATGGTAAAATGTTTTTCTTTAACTGTCTAATCATAATGTAACCTCATTTTTTGGAAGAGGTTTGGTTTTTTTTGGGTCACACTCTGCAAAGGTCAGTGGCTACTTCTGGCTCTGCGCTCAGAAATCTCTCCAGGCAGGCATGGGGGACCATATGGGATGCTGGGATTCAAACCACCATCAGCTGTGCTATCTCTCCAGCACCTGTAACCTTTTTTTTTTTTTAAGTGTTTTGGTTTTGGGCCACACCCAACAATTCTCAGGCGTTACTCCTGGCTCAGTGCTCAGGAATCATTCCTGGAGGGCTCAGGAACCCTATGGGCCAGGGACTGAACCTGGGTTGACCATGTCCAAGAAAAATACCCTATCATTCAGCCTCATCATGTACGGTAATCTCTCTTTTTGAAGGGAGGGTTTGCGCCACACCTGGCAACACTCAGGGTTAGTTATTCCTGGCTCTGTGCTCAGAAATTGCTCCTGGCATGCTTGGGTACCACATGGGATGCCAGGGTCAAACCTGGGTCTTGTTCTGGGTTGGCTGCATACAAAGCAAACACCCTACCACTGTGCTATCAATCCAGTCCCAATGTAATCTCTTTTTAAGGACATTTTACATGTTATTTAAAAGATATGTAGTGCCCTCAATTACATTTATCTGAACTAATCTGAAAATGCCAACAACAGACTAAATTCAGGCATGTACAAGCAGTATTACTACCTTGATCATTTGACTGGCAAGAGTTATAAAGTTCGGGGCTGGAGAGATAGCATGGAGGTAAGGCATTTGCCTTGCATGCAGAAGGTCGGTGGTTTGAATCCTGGCGTCCCATATGGTACCCCGAGCCTGCCAGGAGCGATTTCTGAGTGTAGAGCCAGGAGTAACCCCTGAGTGCTGCTGGGTGTGACCAAAAAAAAAAAAAAAAAGGAGTTAAAAAGTTCAAGGCCAGTTATAAAGTTCAAAACTGGTAGGGGGTTTGGCTTGCCAGTCTGGGTTCATTCCCTAACCCCCCATAAGCTCTCCTGAGCACCAAGCCATGGGTAAGTCCTGAACATGAGTGTGACCCAAAACAATAACTATAAAAGAGTTATAAAATTCATAGTTAATTTTTTATTTGAGAAATGTGTATTGTAGGATTGATGCAATACTATATCCTTTGATTCCAAATCATTATTATGTATGTGATCTCATTTACTCTTCCAAGCAACCCTCAAAATAGTCATGTAATGCCATTTTCTTTTTCTGTGGTTTTTGTTTTTCGGCCACACCCAGTGATGTTCAGAGTTTTCTCCTGGCCCTGCTCTCAGGAATCACTCCTGGCAGTTTGCAGGGGATGCAGGGAATCAAACCCTGGTCTGCTGCATGCAAAGCCTTACCCTCTGTACTATCTCACCAGCCCTTGCTCCTGTCTCTGCACTTAGTTATCACTCTTGGCATTGTGCAAGGGACCATATGAGATTGAACCCAGGGATTAAATTTAGGTCAACCATGTGCGAGGCAAATGCTCTACCCACTGTAATTAGGCTCCAGTCCCTATAATGCCATTTCTAAATAAGGAAACTGAGACTTAGAGGCTAAATGGCTTGCAAAGGATCAAGTTAATAAGTAATGAAACTATGGCTGAATACTCAAAGTATTCAGTTTCCAAGAATTTTTTGGGTTTGTTTTTATTTTTGGGCCACCCCTGGCCATGTTCAGAGTTTATTCCTAGCTCTGCACTCAGAAATCGCTCCTGGCAGTCTCAGGGGATTATATGGGATGCCGGGGATCAAACCTGGGTCTGTCCCAGGCCAGCCAGGTGCAAGGCAAACACCCCACCACTGTGCTATCACTCTGGCCCCCAAGAATTCTCTTCATCTACTTGGGTCTTTGAGTTATACCAGAACAAAATTGAACCAGCACTGGAAGTGAGGGTCGTTTTGAGCCTGTGATGATAGAGTTGATTCAGTACAATTGTTGGCAGAATCCTATTGTTGCTTAAAGTCTGAAAATGTAAGTTTGAGAATATTCTCTCTTTCTTCACCCCTCCCCTTCTCTGAAGGTACCAGAAAGCAGCGGAAGAAGCAAACACAGAAAAGAGAAGTGTGAGTATTCTGAAGCCTTGGGGACCTGTGAAAGATTTTCATGAGCAGAGCTTGTTTGGCCTTCCTAGGGCTCAGCCTCCACACCAGATGGTCTTATTTGTGAGCATTTGCTCAGGAGAACTTGGCTCTATTATAGACAACCTTACATTTTTATTGAGGTTCTCTTTTTGAGACACTTTTTTCTTTTCAGTGGTTACTCCTGGCTCTATGCTCAAAAGTCAGTCCTGGCAGGTTCAGGGGACCATACGGGATGCCAGGATTTGAATCACCATCCTTCTGCATGCAAGGCAAACGCCCTACTGCCATGCTATCTCTCTGGCCCCTCTTCATGTTTAGAAAAGGCACCACATGGCCCAAGCTTTTGGGCTCTCCTGTCTCACTCCAGCTGAAAAGAGCAAAAATTAAACACAAAAACAGGAATCTCACCATCATCACTGTCTTCTTGGATCTAGGGTTCAAATCAATGTTCGGGCACCAATGTGTAGAATTAATTAAATTAATAAGAGTCTTTCTTTGATGGTTGTGAATGACAGTGGATGGATGGTGAGGCTTTCTCAGCCAGGCCAGGCTCCTGTGGCTTCTTTGGCCTTGCGGCTCTGAGGATTCAGGTTAATGGTGAGGAAATGAACCACAGCAGTCAGAAGTCAGGAGACATGAAGCTTTATTATAAGGCCCTAGTCACCATATGTGGCTTCTAAGCTAAGCAGCCTCTCTGCATCCAACCCTCTCTCATCTCCCCATCCTGCCTCCTTCTCCTGAGGCTTCTCTTTGTTGAATTTCCTTCCCTTACCCCTCCACCAGCCCTTAATTACCAACCACACACCCCTCCCAGCAGTGGGAGGGTCTCCTTCTACCAGTGAGGTAGGCAGGAAGTTGGAGGGAGGGGTAACACCCAATTTCCCTGCTCCTTCCCTATTTGAGACAGGCATTCTACTTCTCTCACTCATCAACACTGTCATCACAGTTATCAGTGTAGTCATCTCTCTAACTGCACTCACCACTCTTCATAGTGAGCTTCATAGGTTGAGTTGGTCCTTCCATTATTACAATAATGTCTTTTTTTCCTGGCATTATTACAATAATGTCTTTTTTTTCTTTATTTTTTTTTTGGGCCACACCTGGTGACGCTCAGGGGTTACTTCTGGCTATGTGCCCAGAAATTGCTCCTGGCTTGGGGGACCATATGGGACACTGGGAGTTTGAACTGCGGTCCATCCTAGGCAGGCACTGGCAAGGCAGATGCCTTACCTCTTGCGTCACCGCTCCGGCCCTACAATAATGTCTTTTATTTTTCTTAAAACCCATAGATGAGTGAGATTATTCTGTATCTATCTCAGCAGAGAGCACCTTGACCTCAGATGTAACCCCAGTGAGTCCCGCAACCAAACGTGTAAACACCACAACCACACCCGTGTGTGCAACCCTTGCTCATCACAATAATATAAAATAGGAAAAGAAGTGGGGGAAAAGATGAGAGGTAGATCATCTAAAAATTCTTAAATGAAGAGCTGGAGAGATAGCACAGTGGTAAGGTGTTTGCCTTGCATGCAGAAGGATGGCGGTTCGAATCCCGGCATCCCATATGGTCCCCTGAACCTGCCAGGAGCGATTTCTGAGCGTAGAGCCAGGAGTAGTCCCTGAGTGCTGCTGGGTGTGACCCAAAGTCCAAAATAAATAAATAAATAAATAAAATAATTAAATTTTTTAAAAAAGGAGCCGGAGAGATAGCATGGAGGTAGGGCTTTTGCCTTGCATACAGGATGGTGGTTCAAATCCCGGCATCCCATTTGGTCCCCTGAACCTGCCAGGACTGACTTCTGAGCATAAAGCCAGGAGTAACCACTGAGCGCTGCTGGGTGTGATCCCAAATTCCCCCAAAATAATAATAAATTAAAAAATAAAAATTCTTGGGGCCGGAGAGGTGGCACTAGAGGTAAGGCATCTGCCTTGCAAGTGCTAGCCTAGGATAAACCACGGTTTGATCCCCTGGCGTCCTATATGGTTCTCCCAAACCAGGGGCGATTTCTGAGTGCATAGCCAAGAGTAACCCCTGAGCGTCAAACGGCCCCAACAAACAAACAAAATAATAATAATAATAATAATAATAAAATAATAATAAAATAATAATAATAATAATAATAAACATTCTTAAATGAGAAAAAAATATGAAGGTTTGAAATGGTGACCTGAAGCTGATGTAGAGATGTACTAGAGTTCTCTCAATACAATTGCAGGTTCAAGTGTTGAAATTTGCCATGAGACAAATATATCTTTTTTTTTGGGGGGGGCGGTCATTCCCGGCAGCGCTCAGGGGTTCCTCCTGGCTCTACACTCAGAAATCGCTCCTGGCAGGCTCGGGGGACCATATGGGATGCCAGGATTTGAACCGCCCTCCTTCTGCATGCAAGGCAAATGCCTTACCTCCATGCTATCTCTTCAGCCCCAAGACAACTATATCTTAACTTTATAACTTAGTCCAGATGGTGGATCAGGTGAGAAGGTAAGCCCAGTTGGTTGGGTCTGCTCTTTCAGAAATATCCGAGGTATTTCGCAAGCAAGATCAAACCTGAAGGTCTGAGAAGGTTTTGCTGACATGTCACATGGTCAACCTCCCAAACTGGCCTCTCCCACTCATATGCTACCTCTTCACTGTTTGACCTATAGCATTTTTTTAAACTGCAACTGGTTCTCCTAGAGTGCACAGATCAAGGTACAGTGTGTCCTTGGAGCCAGTCTCAGAGCCACACCATGTGACCTATGCCACCCCATGCTGCAGGGATAGAGAGAGACCTCAGATTCCTGATGGCAGAGGCAGGCAGCATGCAAGATGATCTGGGGAGCAGTCTGCCATGACACTGAAATACAAAACGTTGCAAAGAAATTTCAAAGGTAGTCCTGCAAGCAGCAGGCCTGTGAAATTGACTCTGGCCAGTGCTACATGGAATCCTAAATCATCTCAACTGAAGTGAAGGAAGAATCGAACTGGGTTACTTGGACCAAGACCAGTGACAAAGAGCCTGACTAAAGGGGATCCCTTGCTGCCAACCACACCCACCTGGCTAATGGGTCTTTTTTCTATTTGTTTGGCTATGCTCAGGGCTTACTCCTAGCTTAGTGCTCAATGATCATACTCTGCAATGTTCAGGGAACGTGTGGTGCCAGGATGTGTGGTGCCTGCACCCAGTATGTACAAGGCAACTACCCTCCCTATTACTATCATTTCCTGATAAAATAGAATAAAATTGAACACAACATAAAGGTTATGCTTTCTGTGGCACCTTAGATGACATGTGTTATAGATCTGTGGAGCTGTTAGAGATGAATGAAGGAATAACTGCAATGAATTGTCTCCTGGTGTGATGCCATGTCCTGAATACAGAATGGTCTGAGGATATCTAGACCAAAAATATTTCAGCTAAATCAAGGAAAAGCATTAAATCTCACCGCCAGATTATAGGGATGCAAAAGGGTGGCTCAGAGACATTACAAGCAACTGCAGTTAAGAATAAAATAAGGGGCCGGGCGGTGGCGCTGGAGGTAAGGTGCCTGCCTTGCCTGTGCTAGCCTAGAACGGACCGCGGTTCGATCCCCCGGCGTCCCATATGGTCCCCCAAGAAGCCAGGAGCAACTTCTTTTTTTTTTTTTTTTTTTTTTTTGGGCCACACCCGGTAATGCTCAGGGGTTACTCCTGGCTATGTGCTCAGAAGTTGCTCCTGGCTTGGGGGACCATATGGGACACCGGGATTCGAACCAACCACATTTGGTCCTGGATCGGCTGCTTGCAAGGCAAATGCCGCTGTGCTATCTCTCCGGGCCCCCAGGAGCAACTTCTGAGCGCATAGCCAGGAGTAACCCCTGAGCGTCACAGGGTGTGGCCCTAAAAACAAAAAAAACAAACAAACAAAAAAAAAGAATAAAATAAAAACAGTCAAATAATATTTGAAAGGCGAGGAAACTGTTCTTTTTATTTGGGGGGGGTTTATCCCCAGCAGCGCTCAGGGGTTACTCCTGGCCCTGTGCTCATAAATCGCTCCTGGCAGGGACAGGGACCATATGGGATGCTGGGATTCAAACCACCATCCTTCTACATGCAAGGCAAACACCCTACCTCCATGCTATCTCTCTGACCCCAAACTGTTCTATTTTTAAAAATGCTTAATATCCCTCTGTTATGAAAGTTGAATGCATCTTTAGCCATCAACTAAAGAATCAGTTTTTCGGGATGGGAGCTATGGTACAGTGGGTAAGACATTTGACTTGCACCTGGACAACTTGGGTTAGATCCTGGCATCCCATATGACTGGCAGGAGTAATTTCTGAGCTCGGAGCCAAGACTAATACCTGAGCACAGCCAGGTGTGGGCCCAAAACAACAAACAAAAATCAATTTTCCTCCATACTGAATCAATTTCCCTCAGTATTCAAAATACTTCTCTTTTGAAAGCATACCCTGAGGCTTCTCTTGCCCCTGCATACCTGGAGAGGACCAGAGAGGACCACCAAATACTAAATAGCTGGACTGCAAACACTGGCTCCATCTAACGTTAGCATTACAGTTTCCTGAAGCAGTATCCACTAATGTGGCTGCAAGATAATCTCCCTTCCTCATTAGAGCTTCTCCAGAAGAGCTCCCTGGTAGTGAGGGTATACTAAGAGTGAAGTGGAAAATGCTACACCCCAAACTATGAGAGAACCGTGGGTAAGCAGCTAAAATCATGGCTAATAGGTGAATTTTGTAATTCTGAGGATATTATCACTGTAATAGACACCTATATAATCTCTCTGAATAGGACTCTAAAGTAGATATAGGATTTTTAACATACTCAAAGCAATAATAGAACAGACCACCAATAAAGCACGAGGATGAGAACAGAAATGAGAAAACTACAAACAGAAATAACAGGACTGAAAAAAAGTGGTAGGCAAAAATGAAAAACTCATTCAATAGCCTCACCAGCAGAATAACAGCTGCTGAGGACAGAATCAGTGAGCTCAAAGATGAAGTGCAGAATTCCTCTAGACAACACAAAAATATTGAAAAAAGCCTTAAAGCAAATAAAAGGTTGATGAGGGAACTATGGGATGAATTCAAGAGGAATAACAAAAATCATCAGGGTCCTAGAGGGCCAGGAAAACAGCTCTGATAGAGAAGCAAATTTCTCCATATGGTCCCCTGAGCACCACCTGAGTATCAGTGCGTTTGGCAGAAAAAGAACAGAAGTGATCCCTAAGTACAGAGCCCTGAGGACCTTGAGGTATAGCACAAACAACAAAATAATATTTTTTGTTTTGCTTTTGGGGTCACACCCGGCAGCACTCAGGGGTTACTCCTGGCTCTACACTCAGTAATCGCTCCTGGCAGGCTCAGGGGACCATATGGAATGCAGGGATTTGAACCAATGACCTTCTGCATGAAAGGCAAATACCCTACCTCCATGCTATCTCTCTGGCCCACAAAATAATAATTTTTTTTAGCTTTTGGGTCACACCTGGCAGTGCTCAGGGGTTACTCCTGGCTCCATGCTCAGAAATCGCTCCTGGCAGGCATGGGGGACCATATGGGATGCAGGGATTTGAACCAATGACCTTCTGCATGAAAGGCAAACACCTTACCTCCATGCTATCTCTCTGGCCCCACAAAATAATAATTTAAAAAATAATAGTGACCATTGCCAAGAAACTAGTAAAAGTGATAGAAGACAGGCCAGGCATGTGCAGAGGGCCTGGGTTGTATCATCCAACCACCTGTACCCCAGCACTACTCGGCAGGACTGGGCTATCAGGTTTATCACCCAACTCCAAACTGTAAGGTTCTCCCTGTCCTGAGCATTATAGGAAATGTTGTGCTATATTAAAAAGCCATCGTTGCAGTCTTTCAGATCCCTGAGTCCTAGGTTGCTTTCGAGCGCCAGTTGCAAAATCTCCAACCCCAGATAAACTAGTCTTTTTTTGTTTTTGTTTTTGTTTTGGGGCCACACCCGGCAGTTCTCAGGGGTCACTCCTGGCTGTCTGCTCAGAAATAGCTCCTGGCAGGCACGGGGGACCAGATGGGACACCGGGATTCGAACCAACCACCTTTGGTCCTGGATCGGCTGCTTGCAAGGCAAGCGCCGCTGTGCTATCTCTCCAGGCCCATAAACTAGTTTTAATCAGGGTCATGCATGAAATAATCCAAACCAGGCTGAGGGTGAAACACTTGCAATCTGGCAGTCTTCTACCTTATATGGATAATAAGCTGCCTGCCAGAGGCGCCATTTTTATTAAGTACAGAGACCACCCCTGGGTGGGGGCAGTAAGGACAGATAACTCAGGCTAACCTGAGTCAAATCTCTGGTTTGGGGTCAAACCAAGTTGTAAACAAACATACTGAAGAACCAGGGATGATCTTTGTTTTAGGTAAAATAAGGTGTTACCTAACAGCCCCCCCCCACCCCCCCACCCCCCGGCCAAAAAAAAAAAAAAAAGTTTAAGTGTTTCAAAGGAAGAGGGAAGGAGAAAGAGCCATTCTTTTTTTTTTTTTTTTTTTTTTTTTGGTTTTTGGGTCACACCTGGCAGTGCTCAGGGGGCAAATGCCTTACCTCCATGCTATCTCTCCCGCCCCAGAAAGAGCCATTCTGTGTGTGTGTGTGTGTGTGTGTGTGTGTGTGTGTGTGTGTGTGTGTGTGTGTGTGTGTGTGCGCGCGCGCGCGCAGTGCTCAGGGGTTATTTCTGGCTCCAGGCTCAGAAATTGCTCCTGGCAGGCACGGGGGACCATATGGGACGCAGGGCTTCAAACCGATGACCTCCTGCATGAAAGGCAAACGCCTTACCTCCATGCTATCTCTCTGGTCCAGAAAGAGCCATTCTTATAAACTAAACTGCTTTCTCTCAATGGGCCTCAATTCAGTATGCCCTAATTCATACATTAGCTTGCCTACTCTTCCACATAAAATTCTTTTTATTAATTTGGGGTGCATACCTGATAGTACTAGGGACATTCTTCTAAGAGGTTATTCCAGGAGGTGCCTAGCGGTTACTCCTTGCTTAGAGGTGCTGAATGTGGCTCAAAAGCAAAACAACAAGAAGAAAAAAAAAAAAAAAGAAAAGAAACTGGGGTTTCTGTATGCAAAGCCTGCATTGGGAAAGTAGTGACATCTCTATATGTGTTGTTGGGGAAATACAGGAAGTTGACTGTGCAGGTTCAATGGACAAAACCATGCTTAGATGTGCAACTTTTTGTTTCTGCTTTTGTGTTTATTAATTTGGGGTGCACCCTAGTTGTGCTCAGGCTTTCTCCTGCTCTGTACCCAAGGATCACTCTTTTGATTGGTTTGTTTGTTTCGGGCCACACCCAGTGGCACTCAGGGATTACTCCTGGCTCTGCACTCAGAAATTGCTCATGGCAGGCTTGGGGGGAACTATATGGGATGACAGGGATCAAACCTGGGTCCTTTCCAATTTAGCTGTGTGCAAGGCAAATGCTCTACCACTGTGCTATCTCTCTGGCCCCAGTTCCTATTTTTCTCACCTGATTCCATAACTATTCAAATCAGAGCTCCAAAATAGAGAATGTGTCAACTGGGTATAAAATCAGCCTATGTGCCTTCTATCCAATCCCAGGTGAAGGAGTCTGAATCAGAGTTGCACAAGAAATAATTCAGACCAGGCTGTGTAGTTTGGCAGTTTTCTACCTCCTATAGAGAGCAAGCTGCCTGCCAAAACTGTTTATATTGAGTATAGAGACCACCCCTGGGTGGGGTAGTAAGGACAGTATAAGGACAGATAGATAGCTCAGGTTATGCGGAGCCAGTCCCACCCAGTTTTACAAGTAAGACAATCTTAGTTTTGGGATAAGTCCAAGTTATAAACAAGCATACAAAGGAACCAGGGACGATCTTTGTTTTAGATAAAATAAGGTGTAACCTAACTATTGGGAATGTAGAAACAAGCATACATTAATCTTGGACTTAAAATACATCAATATCGGGGCCGGGCGGTGGCGCTGGAGGTAAGGTGCCTGCCTTGCCTGCGCTAGCCTAGGACGGACTGAGGTTCGATCCCTCGGCGTCCCATATGGTCCCCCAAGAAGCCAGGAGCAACTTCTGAGTGCATAGCCAGGAGTAACCCCTGAGCGTCACAGGGTGTGGCCCAAAAACCAAAAAAAAAAAAAAAACATCAATATCTATATTATTTCTCAACCTTGGCTATTAGAAAAAAAACTGATTAAATATGTAATGGGGGTTCAATACATACTCAGTGCAATATTTTTGCATCAGGAAGGTCTTAGTTCAATCCCTGGCAATGCCTGCTTCTGAGAACAACCTACATGTTATATATAGGCACATAATGCAGCCGCTATCCATAAATACCAGCTCTAGACATTCACATCTTTGGTTTTTTTGAAGGGGATTTTTGGGGCAGGCATTTGAACTACACCTGGCCATGCTAAGGGATCAGTCCTGGTTTTTAGGGAACCATTTGTGATTCCAGAAATCAATGGTTGGTTGGCCATATGCACACCAAATGCTATCTCTCCCCTTATAATATCTTTCTCACCAAGTACTCACTTTTTGTTTTGTTTTGTTTTGTTTTTGGGCCACACCCAACATTTCCAGGGCTCACCCCTGGCTCTGAACTCAGAAATCGCTCCTGGCAGGCACGGGGGACCATATAGGATGCTGGGGATAGAACCTGGGTCTGTTTCAGGTTGGCTGCATAAAAGGAAAACACCCTACCATTGTGCTATCTATTATTTCAGTCTGAAACACACATTTTTAAAATAAACTCAGTACAGCTGGACCTATAAGCTCATAAGCAAAAACAAAACAAAAACCAAAAAATAACACAACAACAATAAAAAACCAACAGTACGGGCCCGGAGAGATAGCACAGCGGTGTTTGCCTTGCAAGCAGCCGATCCAGGACCAAAGGTGGTTGGTTCGAATCCCGGTGTCCCATATGGTCCCCCGTGCCTGCCAGGAGCTATTTCTGAGCAGACAGCCAGAAGTAACCCCTGAGCACCGCTGGGTGTGGCCCAAAACCCCCCCCCCCCAAAAAAAAAAACCAACAGTACAAATGCTGAGTTCCATGTGGTTGAGGCAAGATAACAATAAAGATAACTAAAATCCATCCAGGACTGGATAATTTACAATTTCAGGTGGGCTTTTGGATGAACTTTAGTGAGGCTTCCTAAATGCCTATAGTGAGGAACTAGAGTGATAGTACAACAGATAAAGTGTTTACCTTGCTGACCAGGGTTTGATCCCTGACATCTCATATGTTCCCCTGAGCTTGTCAGGAGTGATTACTGAGTGCAGAGCCAGGAATAACCTCTGAACAACATCAGGTGTGGCCCAAAACCAAAACCAAACAAATGCCTATAGTGGGGCCATCCATATAGAAGAATAGAAAGACCCTGGAATGTAGTGACCCTGGGAAATTTAACAGATCTCAAAAGGCAGTTATCACCAAAACCCCTATATTCCAGGGGGCCATGAGATAGTACAGTGGGTAGGCACCTTGCCTTGCAAGACCTGGGTATAATCCCTAGTATCTCATATGGTCTCTCCACACACACACACACCCCAACCCCCAATACTACCAGGAGTAATTTCTGAGAGCAGCAACTTCTGAACACCACCTGGTGTGGCCCAAAAACAAAACAACAAACAAACAAACAAAAAGTACTCCACACTACTAAAACAAAAAGGCAGGGAGGATAGGGATGTTGTTTAGTGGCAGAGCAGGGCTCTTGGTCTGATTCGGGATTTTTTATTTGTTTGTTTCTGTTTGTGGGCCACATCCAGGGGTGTTCAGGAGTTACTCTGGGCTCTTCGCTCAGAAATCACTCCTGGCAGGATTGGGGGACAATGGGTATGGAGCTTTCTTTTCACACAGCAGATATGGGTTTAATCCCTGCCAATTCCTTCGCTTGTTAGCCCTACCAGGAATGATCCCTGAGTGTCTGTCTAGTCAGGAGTAAGTTTTGAGAACAGCCAGGTGTGCCGCCCCCCCAAAAAAACTGGACAAAATAATCCAAAACCTACTGGCTTTTTAACTTGGCTAAAATAATTCTTGCTAAATTGCTTTCAAATTTTTTTGGGGGGGTTTTGGGTCACACCTGGCAGCGCTCAGGGGTTACTCCTGGCTCTATGCTCAGAAATCGCTCCTGGCAGGCTCAGGGGACCATATGGGATGCCGGGATTCGAACAATCAACCTTCTGCATGCAAGGCAAATGCCTTACTTCATGCTATCTGCTTTCAATTTTTTTTTTTTAATTTTGGGTCACACCCAGCAGCGCTCAGGGGTTATTCCTGGCTTACGCTCAGAAATCGCCCCCGGCAGGCTCAGGGCCATATGGGATGCTGGGATTCGAACCACTGTCTTTCTGCATGCAAGGCAAATGCTTTACCTCCATTCTATCTCTCTGGCCCCTCAATTGTTTTTTAATTTTTATTTTGACCAAAGTGGGTTACAAATCTTTCACAGTAATTTTTTAGGTACATAGTGACATTGAATCAGGGGCATTCCCACCACTAATGTTGTCCTCCCTCCACCCCTATTCCCAGCATGTATCCTATATCCCCCTCCTTTACCACCCAGATTGCTAATATAAGTGGTCCTCTCTGTGTTTAGCATGTTGTAGACTGGGTGTCGATTCTGTTGTCGTTGACTTTGGATTTGGTGTTTAAGTCTGATCATTTTTTTAATTTCTATTTAATGTTCATACGACTGTCTGGTCTTGGAACCCTCCATTATTTCCCCCTCAATGTGTGAGGCGAAATAAGATGGTTCAAATTATGTGGTTCTGTTTGAAGAAAAGAAAAAAAATAAAATGGGGCAAAAATTAAATAAGCAAAAAATGGGAGGAGTCCTTCTAGAGGCTATATCAGTTTAAGAGAAGAAAGGGATAAAGGGAGAAACAAAACAACAATACTGAAAAAAAAAAATCGAAAAGCACCACAGCAATAAAGAAAGACACCAACCACACAATAACCATGGTCCTGAAATAAAAAACAAAACAAAGCACACAAAAAAAGAAAACCCACGGGGGGGGGGGGAGGGAGAAAACAAGCAACGAACAACAATAGCAAAACCAAAAAAAAAAAGTTAATGTGTTTTCTCTCTCTCTCTCTCTCTCTCTCTCTCTCTCTCTCTCTCTCTCTCTCTCTCTCTCTCTCTCTCTCTCTCTCTCTTTCCTTGCATAGTCACAGTAAATATTGGGGGAAATTAGAAAAGGAATTTCTTTGGCCTAAGAGATACAGGGTTTCTCTGCCCTTGAAGTTTACTGTCATGGGAATAACTCCATGCATGTTCTTTTACTCTCCCCTTGGTCCTTTGGTGGTGTCTGGAAACTTTCCACTCCATCATGGATGCTAAAATCCTGCCTCTGTAACTAGAGATCTTGGTATTTGTACAGGTCAAAGAATGAAGCCTAGGATGGAGTCTTACTTTAGGGTTCTAGGAGTTTTGTTTCATCATTGTTGTTTTAATCAGTCTTCTGTAGTTGGTGGTCTTGGTTTTTGCCCCATCCTAGGATGAAGCATAGGATAGAGTCTTTCCTTATGTTTCCAGAAGATCTCCTTGGTTGCAGTTGTCTCATTCAGACCTCTGGAGTTAGAGAACTTGGTTGCTGTACAGATCATAGGCCAAGGCCTAGACTAGGGTCTTTTTTTATTGGTCCCAGGATAAGTTCTGCCCAGTCATGGTTATCACAGTCAGTCTTCTGTAGATATTGAAGTTGGCTTTTGTACCAATCAAAGAATCTTCTGAATTCATCTTATCATTAGGAGGTGAGGTAAGACAACCTGCTCTTAGTTCAAGTTGTTGCCATTTCCTCATTATGAGGATGTTATATCAAAACTGGCACATGTTGGTGTCAGAGCAGTATTAAGAATGTTCCAGAAAAAAAAAAAAAAAAGAATGTCCCAGAGGGAGTTTGGTTCTTAGAGCTGTTGAGGAGAACTGTGTCAGTTCTATGTCTGAGATCTAGGGTTGGATGGTCACTGTCTAATCACATGGAGTCTAAATTAGGCCCACATGACATATGTTCAAGGTGGGAGGTGCCCTATATTGTAAAGTATATGAGTTCCTATCCATAGTAGAGAAGAGCTTGTTTTGATACGTAAAATTTCCCCTTTTTTAGTAGGCCTTTGCAAGAAGAAATGGTGGTATATTATATTGCTGGTGCATTTAGGAGTGAGAGTGTCAGGCTCCATCATCTCTGTGCCCTGGTTTTGACCTGAGTTATTAAACTCGGCAAGACTTTTTATTGTAGGTTTTTGTATCAAGCAGAACCAAAACAGGTGGAGTTAAGGAAGAAGAGAAAACAGAATTGAGACAATATATACATATATATGTATATATATGTATGTATATACTCACATATATAAAGGAAAAAATAAATAAAAATAAGTTAAAAAAATTTTTGGGGTCACCTCTCAGAGGTTACTCTGAGAAATCAGAAATCGCTCCTGGCAGGCTCAGAGAACCATATGGGATGCTGGGATTCGAACTGTAGTCCTTATGCATGCAAGGCAAACGTCCTGCCTCCATGCTATCTCTCTAGCCCCAAGTTTAAAAAATATTAAGGGAACAAACTGATGCAGGAGACTACCTTACATTTGGGGATAAACAAGTTAAGAGGTATTATATAACTCTTAAACTTATAAAGGAAATATAGGCTTCCTCATTGTCTTTTGAGATTTTCTTGTGGGGGGTGGAATCCAGAGCACATTTTCACCACACACCCTGGTCTTGTTGAGATTGAGAAATGATTTGCGGTGAAAGGGCTCAGGTAGAGTTCTTGCACTAGGTAACCTTCTGGAGCTGAGTTCGGTATCAAGCAACAGTCCACATTGGGGGGGGGGGTGACGAGGCCACAGTGCATGAGTCAGCGTGGGTGTTGGTTGTAGATTCTTGGTGGAGGACGAGATGTGGAGCTGGGTGAGTGTCCATTCACTTGGGAGCTGGGTGATGGCTTATTGGGGCAGGAGGTCGGTCTTGATACCTAATGGGTTAAGAACTGAGGGTAAAAAGCGTTAATAAGGCGGGATTTCGGATAGGAAATGTGGGGTGAAGGGATAGTAGGATTTCTGAAGGTGGGGAGGAGGGATAGTATACAGGAGGGGCTATGTACATTATAAGCATGGATTGTTTACAATTTAGGTTTGGCTCTCAGAGAGGAGTCCTCTCTCTATGTACTCATGCCCACATAAAAATATACAATAGTGATCTGTTTTCTCTCTTTCTTTTTTTTTTGGGGGGGGGGATTTTGGGACACACCTTGCGGCACTCAGGGGTTACTCCTGACTCTGCTCAGAAATCGCTCCTGGCAGGCATGGGTGGCCATATGGGATGCCAGGCTTTGAACCACTTTTGGTCCTGGGTTGGCCACTTGCAAGGCAAATGCCCTACCTCTCCATGCCATCTCTCCGGCCCTTAGTGATCTGTTCTTAATCTTTTGATAGAGGTCTAACACTAACAGGATGGGTCTGAGCTCTTAAGGACTAGTTGAATAGATAAATAGCTTAGATATAGCTTAAGAAAAAGAGGAAGGAAGAGCAAAAGATGAGAACAGAAAAATAGGTAAATATAGTAAAAATAAGGTTAAAATATTAATAAATTAAAATGATGATGAGGAAGAAGAAAGGGGAGAAAGAAAGTAGTGAGAAGAGAGAAGAAAGGAGAAAGAAAATGTTAAATTGCCCAAAGGTGTTCAATGAATAGTAGGTCTTGTAATATAAGTCTTTGGTTCGCAGTTGTTTCAGTGGTCTAGATGGGCACATGCTTTAGGTCCTAATAGAGGCTATAAACCAGAGAAAAGGGGTGTTTTGGAGTGTTTTATCTAGACATTTTCTTTTCTTTTTTTTTTTTGTTTTTTGTTTTTGGGCCACACCCGGCGGTGCTCAGGGATTACTCCTGGCTATCTGCTCAGAAATTGCTTCTGGCAGGCACGGGGGACCATATGGGACACCGGGATTCGAACCAACCACCTTTGGTCCTGGATCGGCTGCTTGCAAGGCAAACGCCGCTGTGCTATCTCTCCGAGCCCTAGACATTTTCATAATGCAAACTGAATATGTTATCTAGTGTGACTGAGCACCAAGGTTTGTATCCAAGAACCCCGGCAGACGGCGCGGCTCAGCCCCAGCTTTTTATTATTATTATTATAATTATAATAATAATAATAATTATTATTATTATTTTGGTTTTTGGATCACACACGGCAGTGCTCAGGGGTTACTCCTGGCTCTAGGCTCAGAAATCGCCCCTGGCAGGCACAGGGGAACATATGGGATGCTGGGATTCGAACCACCGATCTTCTGCATGAAAGGCAAACGCCTTACCTCCATGCTATCTCTCTGGCCCACTTTCAATTATTTTTAAAAAAGGGCACGGAGAAATAGCACAGTGGCATTTGCCTTGCAAGCAGCTGATCCAGGACCTAAGGTGGTTGGTTCGAATCCCAGTGTCCCATATGCCCCCCCCCCCCCCCCCCCCCCCCCGTGCCTGCCAGGAGCTATTTCTGAGCAAACAGCCAGGAGTAACCCCTGAGCACCGCCAGGTGTGCCCCCCACCAAAAAAGTTTTTTTGTCTTCTTCAGCAGACTGAAGCCTGGTATCGTCCCAACATCTCCACCCAGTGGTGAAGTATATTCACCGCACTTTGCTGAAAATGCAGATTGCCTATTTGTTTTTTTTCATAAAATGCTGAGTTTTAAAAGGAGGTCCTTCAAAAAAAAAAAAAGAAAAGAAAAGAAAAGAAAAGAAAAGTGGCCCTGAGAGGCATTAATATCTAAGATATAAAAGTCAAAAAATATCTAAGATATAAAAGTCAAAAAAATATCTAAGATATAAGAGGTGCTGGTAGCGCTTGACAAAAAAAAATATCCAATGACATTAAAAAATGGGAAAGGGTCCAGAGCCATAGCACAGCGGTAGGGCATTTGCCTTGCATGCAGTCGATCCAGGACAGACCTGGTTTGGTCCCCAGCGTCCCATATGGTCCCCCTAGCCAGGAGCGATTCTGAACGCATAACCAGGAGTAAATCCTGAGCACCATATGGTGTGGCCCCAAAACAAAACAAAAAGGGGTAGAGGATAAGGGCCTGAGTGATAGCACAGTTGTAAGACCTTTGCCTTGCATGTGGCCAACACAGGACAGACCTAGTTGAAATCCAGGCATCCCATATGGTCCCCCAAGCCTCCCAG
This sequence comes from Suncus etruscus, assembly GCF_024139225.1. Taxonomy (NCBI): domain Eukaryota; kingdom Metazoa; phylum Chordata; class Mammalia; order Eulipotyphla; family Soricidae; genus Suncus; species Suncus etruscus. The sequence continues at coordinate 76,244,959 of NC_064858.1, forward strand.
GAGCGACTTTTTTCTTTTTTTGTTTTTTAGGCCACACCCGGTGACGCTCAGGGTTACTCCTGGCTATGTGCTCAGAAATCGCTGCTGGCTTGGGGGACCATATGGGACGCAAGGGGATCGAACCTCGGTCTGTCCTAGGCTAGCATGTGCAAGGCAGATGCCTTATGCCCTGTGCCACCTCTCCGACCACCAGGAGTGACTTCTGAGTGCTGCCGGGTGTGGCCCAAAACCAAAAAAAAAAGTGCACCATATCATTAATTATCAGGGAAATGCAAATCAAAACAACAATGAGATATCATCTCACACTACAAAGACTGATAAACATCACAAAGAACAAGAACAATCTGTGCTGGCACAAATGGATAAGGAGAGAAAGGGATTTATACTTTGCTGGTGGGTACGAAGACTGGTCCAGCCATTTTGGAAAACTGTGGACTAGAAGTATGGACATTTCTCAGAAAAGTAGATTTGACCCAGCAATACCACTTCTGGAAATATATTTAAGGGGCCCAAATATACAATACAGAAAAGTCCTCTGCAATGTAAAGCAGTATACATTGCAGTACTAATCACAATAGGCAGAATCTGGAAACAACCCAAGTATCTGAGAACAAATGAGTGGATAAAGAAAAAGTGGTATATCTACACAACAGAATACTATGCAGCTGTATTAGGGGATGGAGAGAATGCACAGTGGTAGAGCATTTGCCTTGCATGCAGCCAATCCAGGAAGGCAGTGGTTTGAATCACTGCATCCCATGTGCCCCCACCCCCAGACTGCCAGGAGTGATTTCTGAGTGCAGAACTAGGAGTAGCCCCTAAGCACCACTGGGTGTGACCGTCCAAAAAAGAATACTATGCAGCTGTATTAGGAAAAATGAAGTCATGAAATTTTCTTATACATAGACATGGAAAGACTTATGCTGAGTGAAATGAGTCAGAGGGAAAGGGATAGACAGAACGATTGCATTCATCTGCATGATATAAAAATATATATGAGAGGGGCCAGAGAGATAGCATGGAGGTAAGGCGTTTACTTTGCATGCAGGTCAGTGGTTGAATCCTGGCATCCCATATGGTCCCCCGAGCCTGCCAGGAGCGATTTCTGAGTGTAGAGCCAGGGATAACCCCTGAGCGCTGCCAGGTTTAACACAAAAACCAAACATATATATATAAAACCTATTATATATAATTCATATATATGAATAATATCTAAATGGAAATGATGGGGGGAGGAGTGCAGTTAGGAAAGAGAAGGGATTATTCTGAAAATAACTATTGGAAATTATCACTCTAGAAAAGAACTGAATGCTGAAAGAAAGTAGTGATTAAACCCCTTCAGTAACAGTATTGCAAACCATGATGCCTAAAAGAAAATGGTGAGTATGGAAAGATAGAAGAAAACTGTCTGCCAAAGAGGCAGGCTGGAGCGGATGGGGAGAGGCAATGGGAGGAAAACTGGGGAAACTGGTGACGGGATGAGCATGATTGGAATGATTGGAATGTTGTATGACTGAAACTCAATTATCAACAACTTTTAAACTATATCTGTGGCTTTTTTTTTTTTTTTTGGTTTTTTTTTGGGCCACACCCGGCACTGCTCAGGGGTTACTCCTGGCTATCTGCTCAGAAATAGCTCCTGGCAGGCACGGGGGACCATATGGGACACCGGGATTCGAACCAACCACCTTCAGTCCTCGATCGGCTGCTTGCAAGGCAAACACTGCTGTGCTATCTCTCCGGGCCCTATCTGTGGCTTTTTTGGTTTGTTTTGTTTTCTGGGCAACACCTGGTGGAGCTCAGGGGTTACTCCTGGCTCTGCACTCAGAAATCGCTCCTGGCTCAGGGGACCATATTGGATGCTGGCGAGTGAACCCACATCTGTCCTGTGTCAGCTACGTGTTAGGCAAACGCCCTACTGCTGTGCTACCACTCTGGCCCCTGTTGGTTTGTAATTTTTGTTTGGATTTTGGCCACACCTGATGGTGCTCAGGGATTACTCCTGGCTCTGTGCTCAAAATCATTCCTGGTGGTCTCAGGGGACCCTATGGTATGCCAGAGATCAAATCAAACCCAGGTCTGCCTAGTGCAAGGAAAACAAGCTACCTGTGTGCTATCTCACCAGCCTGGTTTAAATTTTCTTTTTATTTTTTAAATTTACATATTTATTGAAAACTTCCTGGGGCCGGAGAGATAGCACAGCGGCATTTGCCTTGCAAGCAGCCGATCCAGGACTTAAGGTGGTTGATTTGAATACCAGCATCCCATATGGTCTTCCGTGCCTGCCAGGATCTATTTCTGAGCAGATAACCAGGAGTAACACCTGAGCACTGCAGGGTGTGGCCCCAAAACAAAAACAAACAAAAAAAGGAAAGCTTCCCTTTTTTTGGGGGGGGGTCCACACCCAGCAGCGCTCAGGGGACCATTTGGGACGCCAGGATTAGAACCACCGTCCTTCTGCATGCAAGGCAAATGCTCTACCTCCATGCTATCTCTCCAGCCCTGAAACCTTTTCTGTTTTGTTTTTTTTGGGTCATACCCAGCGCTCAGGGGTTACTCCTGGCTTTACACTCAGAAATCGATCCTGGCAAGCTCGGGGACCATATGGGATGCCAGCATTCTAACCACCGTCCTTCTGCATGCAAAGCAAATGCCCTATCTCCACGCTATCTCTCTGGAACCTGAAACCTTCCTTTTAAGCTGTTGTCTCAGTCCTTTCTATTAAATTTTCATTTTAAAAGGAGATCCTGAGAGACTATGACACTATAAAATAATAATATGGGAAGAGAAACATTGAAAAGTATGACTAAGTTAAAAGCTTTATTGAATATAAATGTATAAGAATAAGCAAAAGTATAAGAAAGCCAAATACTTTATATCTCTAAAAAATATTAGCCAAATCTCTAAAAATGTTGTATAAAGAAAAATCTGTAATTTAAAACATACATATGTATGTCTTACACACATTTACAATTAGTTTAAATTACAATTTAAATTGCATATGTCCCAATACACATATAATTTTAAATTCATTTATGTACAAATTATAAATGACTCAAATTTATAATGTTCCAAAACCTTAAAATATTAGAAAACCATACCCCTATCTTCTATGTCTCTGGTCTATATTTAGTTGCAACCTTGGAATACATTCTATCATAAAAACCAATAAGTTTCAGAGTTTATACATGTTTTAAAAAGCTATTGTCTGAGAAGGGAGTATAAGAAACAGAATAAAGGGCTTGGGGGTCTGAGACTGAAGGTTTTACTTTGTTATTCCTACTGTGCTCTAATTACAATGTGGCAAATTGCAGTATAAAGATCTTTTTAAAAAATATTTCAGCTGTTAGTAAGTCATAAGAAGCATGGATACGGGGCGGGTAGGTGGCGCTGGAGGTAAGGTGTCTGCCTTGCAAGCGCTAGCCAAGGAAGGACCGTGGTTCGATCCCCCGGCGTCCCATATGGTCCCCCCCAAGCAGGGGCGATTTCTGAGCACATAGCCAGGAGTAACACCTGAGCGTCAACCGGGTGTGGCCCAAAAACCAAAAAAAAAAAAAAAAAAAAAAAAAGAAGCATGGATACCACCAATGGGAAAAAATAAATCACACGGAGTAGAGTTAAACTTGTTGGTCTATACAATTTATTTAGAGGACATTGGTTTTCCTAGAATCAAAAATGCTGCAAAAAGTATGGTTGTGTCATAGCTCAGTAATCCAGTTAAGGATGTGGTTTATAGAGGGATGGACAGAAAGATTCCCTATATGTATAAAGAAAATTAACCAAAAAAATTAAAGACTGAATATTTAATCTCTTTTTTTTAATTTAATCTCTTAATAGATGAATACTAAATAATTACATCAGTATTCACTGATTAATGAACTATGCCCTTTATACTAAAATGCATTCGGTCACAATGTTTAGGACTTAAGATATTTCATTCTGTTCTCAAATTCCACTATTGAACTTGTAGTGTAACAATATCCTACTAATCATCTGTCTACTTTCTTTTTTTTTTCCCTTCTACTTTCATACTGCCTTTTGGAATGCAGTGGCATCTGGACTTTTAAAAATTTTTTTGGGGGGCCGGGCGGTGGCGCTAGAGGTAAGGTGCCTGCCTTGTCAGCCCTAGCCTAGGACGGACCGCGGTTCGATCCCCCGGCGTCCCATATGGTCCCCCAAGCCAGGAGCAACTTCTGAGCGCATAGCCAGGAGTAACCCCTGAGCGTCACCGGGTGTGGCCCCCCCCCAATTTTTTTTTTTTATTGAAACCTTTTGATTTACAAAGTTCTTCATAGTTGGGTCTCAGATATACCATGTTTCAGAGCCAATCCCACCCCCAGTGTTGACCTCCTCCACAAATGTTCGCAGAGTGCATTCCATGCCACCATCCTTGAACCCCAGTCTGCCCGTAGTGTAACACGCTCATTTTAAGTTTTGATTAAGTCTGGGTTTTATGATTTCAATCATTGTTGACTTTGGATAGTTCTGTCCTTCTTAACACCAATGCAACTGAGACTGCTTGGCCCCTGTCCTCCATCCTTTCATATTTGTGTTTCACCTCCTCCACTCAAATTTCTTTCCTTTTCCTCACTATACTCTGGGGGCCAAGGATGTTTGAGACAATTCCCTTTTAAACAATTGCATTTCTTCATGCAGTTATATCGCATATAAGTGATATCATTCTGTATTTATCCTTCTGGCTTACTTCATTTAACACAATATCTTCCATTTCCATCCATGTTGCAGCAAATTGTGTGATTGCATCATTCCTATAGCTATGTAGTATTCCATTGTATATATGTACCACATTGTCATGATTCACTCATCTATTTTTGGACATCTAGGTTGATTCCAACTCTTAGCAAAATCTGGATTTTATCAGCTGGTGTAGTTTCCCCTTATAAGACCTAAAACACTTACTATATATCACTGAAAAAAGAGAATTTAAGCAATAGCATTCCTAACACTTAGAACTGGTTCACTTGAGCTGTAATACAGGATTTGTTTGCAATTAGAAAGTCTTTCCCACAGCTACTTTCACATAAATTATAGTTCATTCTACAATTTCTGTTTACATGAATCACTTTAATAAAGGGCTCACTAACACTAGCACAAATGTAAGGCCCAGCACCAAGACAATTCGTCATTCCTCGTCTTCATAGTCATCATAGTATCGATTTCTCTTTATCTGTTCTTCTACAGATAACTCTTTGACTTCTCCCTCCCAGAACTCTACATCACTGGAAGGTGGATTCGGAGTAGTGAATTCTTTACTGGATGTGTTATCTGCAAAGCTGGACCAATTTGTAGATTTGGCTTCTAGTGGAGATTGTGCTTTGAAATGGTGGCTCTCATCTTCATCTACATTGGATCCATTTTCTATAAGATTTTCACTCTCGACCTCAAAGGCGTGGACTTCCCTGCTTCCCCTCTTGCTTTCACTTACTTTGGATTCCTGGTTTTGCCAAGTTGTTTTGTCTACTGCCCCATTCTTCTCAGAGGCACTTTCTATTTGTTTCCACTCTGCAGCTGCTTCTTCCCCAAGCTCCTCACTGGGCTCCGATGTGCTCCAGCCTTTCCTGGTAGGTGGAGACAGCGTTTTTGGGCTCTTGACAGAAGCCGTTCGAAATGAAGCTGCTACAGTGAATGGCCGGCATCTTTCCTTCAGTGAAGAAGAGCGCCTTAGTTTCTTCAGATCCAAATCCACATCCTCAGGAGCTTCGGGCTTGTTGGATTCATCCTCAGGTGGCCACTTGGGCTTGCATACTTTGATCCCTTCTTCCAAGACACTTCCTAAACTGCCTAGCTCAGTTGGTGGTGGCCAGGCGATTCTCAGTTTCTTGGTTTCAGCTGGCTTGTCTTCTTTCTCTCGATGACTGGAGGAAGTCTTGGCTTCCATACTTGCAGTTAGCACACCCACCTTAGCAATGGGGGCATCTTCCACCCCTGCATTTGGAAACTGAGTAGGTTTCTCTAAAGCTTCTTCGTTTTCATTTTTGTTTGCCCACAGATCCTTATGTGGCCTGTGCCCAAAGCCTTCATCATAGTTGCCTTTAGACTTAAAGAGCTGATTGAAGTGAGGCTTGCAATAGATTCGTCCATGCAGAGATGCATATGTTCCTAGACTGCCATGAAGAAAAAAAGAAAAAAGGTCAGGAAATTCATATATACCTCTCCATTTTTTGGGGGTGTTTTGTTTTGGAGTCACACCCAGCAGTGTTCATATGTAATCTTGGTTCTATGCTCAGGGATCACTCTTTGTGGGACTATCTATCGTACCAGAGGTTGAACCCAATCTGAGGCAAGTATTTTAACCCTGTACTATTTATTTATTTAATTTTTTGGGAGCTACATCCAGAAATGCTCAGGGGCTACTCTTGGCTTGGGGCTCACTCCTGGGGCTTAAGGGCCTATGTGGCACCAGGGATCAAGTCTAGCCCATGACATGCAAATGTATGCTGACCCCCCCTTTTTTTATTTAAACACCTTGATTACATATATGATTGTGTTTGGGTTTCAGTCATGTAAAGAACACCCCCCAACACCAGTGCAACATTCCCATCACCAATGTCCCAAGTCTCCCTCCTCCCACCCGACTCCCGCCTGTACTCTAAATAGGCTCTCCATTTCCCCTCATACATTCTCATTATTAGGACAGTTCAAAATGTAGTTATTTCTCTAACTAAACTTATCACTCTTTGTGATATTCCTGAGGTGAGCTGGAACTTCCAGCTCTTTTCTCTTTTGTGTCTGAAAATTATTATTGCAAGAATGTCTTTCATTTTTCTTAAAACCCATAGATGAGTGAGACCATTCTGCGTTTTTCTCTCTCTCTCTCTGACTTATTTCACACAGCATAATAGATTCCGTGTACATCCATGTATAGGAAAATTTCATGACTTCATCTCTCCTGACAGCTGCATAATATTCCATTGTGTATATGTACCACAGTTTCTTTAGCCATTCGTCTGTTGAAGGGCATCTTGGTTGTTTCCATAGTCTTGCTATGGGTATGCTGACCCTTTGATCTATCTCTTTGGATCTGTATATAGTTTCTTTTCTTTTCTTGTCTTTTTTTTTTTTTTTTGGTTTTTGGGTCACACCCAGTAGTGCTCTGGGGTTACTCCTGGCTCTACGCTCAGAAATTGCTCCTGGCAGGCTCAGGGGACCATATAGGATGCCGGGATTCGAATCACTGTCCTTCTGCATGCAAGGCAAATGCCTTTCCTTCATGCTCTCCCTCCAGCCCCAATGGTTTGGTTTCTTCTAGGTTAAAAATCTGGCAATTTGTGGGGCTAGAGAGATAGTACAGCAGGTAGAGTGCTTTTCTTGCACACAGTTGATCAGGTTTGATTCCTGGCACTCCATATTGTCCCCTGAGCACTTCAGGAGTTAACTTCCAAGTATAGAGTCAGGAGTAAGCTCTGAACATAGCTGGGTAAGACGCTCCCTCTTCCCCCAGCAGATCTTGTTTTCCTCTAGCAGATCTGCCAACTTCAATATTTTCAGAAGATGCCAATGAGAAAAATTTCTTTTTTTACCCCCAGTACTGGAATTGAACCCAAGGCATCATTTGAAGCTTGTGCTCTATCACTCACTGAGCCTTATCCCAGCCCAAGGGAACCATCTGTTTTGGAGGGAAGGGGCACACCCAGTGATACTTAGGGGTTACTCCTAATTTTGCAATCAGGAATTACTCCTGGTGGTGCTTGAAGGACCATATGGGATGCCAGGGATTGAACCTGGCTTGGCTATGTACAAGGTGAGCACCCTACCAGGGTATGACTATCACTCTGGCATCAAGAAAATATCTTTTTTTTTTGTTTTGATTTTTGGGCCACACCCATTTGATGCTCAGGGTTTACTCCTGGCTAAGTGCTCAGAAATTGCCCCTGGGGCCAGAGAGATAGCATGGAGGGAAGGTGTTTGCTTTTCATGCAGAAGGTCATAGGAATCCTGGCGTCCCATATGGTCCCCTGTGCCTGCCAGGAGCAATTTCTGAGCATGGAGCCAGGAGTAACCCCTGAGCACTGCCAGGTGTGACCCAAAAACCACACACAATCAAAAAAAAATTGCCCTTGGCTTGGGAGGACCATATGGGACACCGGGGTATCAAACCATGGTCCTTGACTAGCGCTTGCAAGGCAGACCCTTACCTCTAGCGCCACCTCTCTGGCCCCCAAGAAAATATCTTTAGAGGGATGGAGAGAAAGCTCAACAGGCTGAATGCATTTTTTGCATGTGGGAAAACCTGGACTCAATCCCTGGAATTACATAGTACTCCTGTCACCACCAAGAATGACCCCAAGTAACAGAGTCAGGAATAATTTAAGGATTACTCCTGGTTCTGCATTCAGGAATCACTCCTGGCAAGCTTGGGGGACCATATGGGATCGAACACAGGTCAGCTACATGCAAAGCAAATACCCTCAGCCCTCTTTTATTAGTCATATAAAATAAAAACATGTTCACATTTTTTTTGTTTGTTTTTGGGTCATACCCAGCAGCAGTCAGGGGTTACTCCTGGCTCTATGCTCAGAAATCGCTCCTGGCAGGCTTGGGGAACCATATGGGATGCCGGGATTTGAACCACTGACCTTTTGCATGAAAGGCAAATGCCTTACCTCCATGCTATCTCTCCGGCCCCACATTTTTTTTTTCCTAAAGAAAATGAAACATCCTTTCTTTTAAGGAGGTGGTTTTGGTTTTGGGTCCACAGCCTTCAGTGCTCAGGGGTTACTCCTGGCGGGTCTCAGGAGTCATATAGGATGCTGACGATTGAACCTGAATCAGCTGTGTGCAAGGCTCATTTCACTCATCTTATTTATCTTACTTACTCCAGCCCATTTACAAGACAGTATTTTACTTGGTAAATACTGCCAATTTGAATGACATCTCTCCTTTGTCAATACTATTATAAAATGGACACGTATGTCTTTTAAATATTTTATGTGTTTTTTCTCTGACAGCTATAAGTCATACTATATATTCTCTTATACAGTGACGATTCTACCTACTTTTTATCTTTTCTTCTCTTTGTGAGCTGTTCAATCAGGAATTTTGGTGAAAGAGTCCCCCAGTTTAATGCCTCTGATTGAACCATGTCATACGAATTGTTGGATTTGTTCTTATGGCCCCCATATGTGCCGATAATGCCACATGGCATTGTTCCTTGTTTGCATAGGCACATTAAAATGGGAAAATACTATACATACAAATAAGATCTTATCTAATAGAGATTGGAACACACAAATCTTACAAATCTTGTAGTGCAATGGGACCTTCCACCCTGAACGTTGACATAATGACCTGGCACAGGCCTCAGAAGAATGGGCATTCTCCATTCACCCCTGAACCAGGGAAGCTATCTACGAAACATCCAAGGTCATTTATAACATCATCTGGAAGCAATCCTCTACCAGGGAAGACCCTACCGCTGCTCTGACATTGACCTGCTCAATAGAGACTTCCCTCAACACTAAGAAAACTTGACAACAACGACCTACTTACAGGGCAGGGTTCTGCGTTGCCCTTTTATTGTGAGGTGAAACTAGAGGACGCTCTACACCATCCTGACTTCAATTTAGGATATGCAGATTCCAGGATCTTTAATACAGAAACATGATACCAACAACAGAGACTGTGTGAAAAATAAAAGTGTGTTGGCACTACAGACAACGTCTTGGATTGGACAAACTAGTTTGCCTGGAGCCTAGAGTTGGTCTTATGCCACGAAATTTCAGGGGTAGGGTCTCCTTGTATTTAGGCCAAGGTTTTTCCTTTCCATGTCCCCCATGTTTTGGTGGGCCTATGCAAACAATAATTGCCACTCTAACATCGTTTTTATTGTGCTCCTTTGACTCTAATCCTTGAAAAAAAAAACCCACTTAAACTTTTGAGGTAACTTAAACTAATGTGCATGTGCATGGAAATGTAAAAAAATACTATGCCTTTAATGTTTAAGGAGTTACATAAGTTTTATGGACTTACATTGCTTTGTGTGCTGCTAAGAAATATGGTATATTGCAATCTGGGAACTTGAGGGACAAAGTAATTGTACATGGGTTCTGTTTTATTTATCTTAATGTTCTTTGGCTGAAAGTTCAAAGTTAAGATATCAGCAAGGGGATTTCTTCTGAGAATTCTGTTTATGGGTGATTGTCCTTCCACTGTAACTTTACCTTGTCCTCTTTCTTTGCATCATTGTTCTCATAATTAAAAATAAAAAATTAGGGGCCGGAGAGATAGCACAGTGGCATTTGCCTTGCAAGCAGCCGATCCAGGACCAAAGGTGGTTGGTTCGAATCCCAGTGTCCCACATGGTCCCCTGTGCCTGCCAGGAGCTATTTCTTAGCAGATAGCCAGCAGTAACCCCTGAGCACCGCCGGGTGTGGCCCCCAAAAAAACAAAAAAAAAAATTAAAAAGAAATTACTGGGGGGGGGGGCAAAGAGCAGTGGTGTGGAGCAGTAAGGTGTCTATGCTAGCCTAGGACAAACTGCGGTTCAATTCCCTGGCATCTCATATGGTCCCCCAAGCCAGGAGTGATTTCTGAGCAAATAGCCAGGAGTAACCCCTGAGCATCATCGGGTGTGGCCCCAAAAAACAAACAAACAAAAAAATTACTTGGGGAACTGAAGCAGTGGCTCAAGTGGTAGGGCATTTGCCTTGTATATGCTAACCTAGGACAAACTGTGGTCCGATCCCCAGTGTCACAAATGGCCTCCCAACCCAGGAACAATTTCTGAGCGCATAGCCAGGAGTAACCCCTGAACATCACTGGGTGTGGGCCCCCCCAAAATTACTTGGGCTGGAGAGATATTACATCAGGTGACAGACAGTCTTGTATGTGGCTGATCTGAGTTTTATCCCCTGCATGACAAATGGTCCCCTGAATCCTGTCAGGAGTGATCCCTGCGCATAGAATCAGCCTTGAACATATCTGAGTGTGGTCCCAAAACCAAATCATAAAACAAATTACTGGGCCCAGAAAGGTAGCATGGAGGTAGGGCATTTACCTTTCATGCAGAAGGACGGTTGTTAGAGTGGCAGGAGCAATTTCTGAGCGTAGAGCCAGGAGTAACTCCTGAGCACTGCTGGGTGTGACCGCTCCCCCAAAATTACTTAATTTAGAATAGGAAGATAGTTTGAAGGGCCATAGCACAGGCCTGCATGCACTGGATTCACGTTTGTTCCTGACACATATATATGTTCGTCCATGGCATCCGGCCTCAGAAATCCTCCCCAAATTATTGGGGGGTTGGGAAGATGACTCAAAACTTTGTACGGGGGAGCCTTGGGTTTAATTCCTGGTACCTTGTGGTTTCCTGGACACATTTGAGGGTGACCCATGAGCACAGAGCAAGAGAAAGCCTGAGAACTGCCAGATATGGCTCCCTGCAAAAAGAAAATTACTTCTTGGGGTCCAGTATATGTAAATGTTACAAAATATGTCTATATGTGCAGAACCCTGAGTTTGTTTCCCAGAACCACATGGACACCTGAGTAATGCTGGGAAGCACCACCAGGTGTGACCCAGAAATCCATGGGCACCAAACTTTCAGGTACACAGTACAGAGTAGAGCCAGGGACTTTTCCTTAAATGAAAATTACTTGGGTACATTTTTCTTAGACATTCAACTGCACCTGAATCTGAGGTGTGCTCTTATTTTTTGGGGACACACAACAGCAGTGTTCAAGGAACATTCTTGGTGGTTAAGAGGATCATATGGGGTACCAGGGATTGAACCCAGGTGATCAGTGTGCAGAATAAATGCCTTCCCTCTGTACTATCTCTTGGCCCCCAATAGTGTAATCATTTGAGGACGAAGTTCAGCAATAGAGGCCTTGGGTTCATTTCAAAATGCATACATATGCACGTGCACACACACAAATTACATATTTTTCCTCTTAATTTCTCACTGTGCTATTATTTATTTTGTCCCATTCAGTGATGCTCAAGGAATTCTTGCATGAAGCTCAGGGGACCATGTGATGCTGGGATTGAACCTAGGATTCCAGAAGGCAAAGTATATATTCTCAGTCCTTTGAGCCATCTCCCCAGTATTTTGTATTATATTTTCAATGAATCTCTCTACAGGAATAGTGTAATTTATTTATTTATTTATTTGGTTTTTGGGTCACACTCGGCAGCACTCAGGGGTTACTTCTGGCTCTGGGCTCAGAAATCATCCTGGCAGGCACGAGGGATGATATATATGGGATGCTGGGATTCGAACCACCATCCTTCTGGATGTAAGGCAAACGTCCTACCTCCATGCTATCTCCGGCCCCTATTTATTTTTAAACTTTATTTACTTATTGATTGATTGATTGGTTGGGTTTTGGGCCACACACAGTGGTGCTCAGGAGTCACTACTGGTTTCTGCACACAGAAATCGCCATTGGCAGGCTGGGGGACCATATCTGATGCTGGGAATTGAGCCAGGTCCCTCCCAAGTCAGGTGCATGCAAGGCTAATGCCCTATCACTGTTATTGCTCCGGCCCCTATTTTATTTTATTTTAGTTTGTTTTTGGACCACACCCTGCTATGTCAGGGTTATTCTTGATGGGCTCAGAGGACCATATGGGGAACAGGGGTCAAACCTGAGTCAGCAGCATTCAAGGCAAGCACCTTACCCCCTGTACTTCTCTATCCCCCAATTTTATTTTATTTTATTTATTGGTTTTTGGTTTTTGGGTCACACCTGGCAGCACTCAGGGGTTACTCCTTATGCTCAGAAATCGCTCCTGGCAGGCTCAAGGGACCATATGGGATGCCGGGATTCGAACCACCATCCTTCTGCATGCAAGGCAAATACCTTACCTCCATGCTATCCCTCTAGCCCCATTCTATCCCAAAATTAATAAAACTTTTAAATGTACTTTTCAGAGAAAAACTAATTTAGCAGGCAGGCAAATAATTTATGAGTGGAAGTTAGAGACACACATTTTGGCTTAATAAAAGGGACACATTTCAACCAGCACTACTTCACACTGGTGCTAGTTGCAGAGAGGCATCAGACCTCAGATACTAAACATCTCCAGGGCCATTAAGGAGGGCATTTGTAATCCATATTTAAGTATCTGTCTGTCTGAGTATTTACATTGAGAGGCTGGAAACCTGTCAACAGACCAAGAAATTCTAATAACCATGATCATTTCCTAGAAAATGCTTCACATTAAGTGGTACTTTCCAATTTTTTATGGTATTCAACAGCCCACAGTCAGATTTAATTTATTTTCTATTTTTCTTTATTTTTTTCACAACCTGTTTTTAGTACCAGAGCACAAAAGCCAAGGACCCCATGGGGAACTAGAACTATGCTGAGATAAGAGGTAGCTTGTTTGGGTCTGGCTTACCTGAGCTTGTTGTTACAGTAGGAGCAACGGAAGCAACTGATGTGAAACACCTGCTGGTTGGCCAGGAGCCTCTCCATCGGGTAGACAGTCTTCTGACATTCCACACAGGTCTCTCTGACAGGCACCTGGAACTTCTAGAAGAGGAGAAAAGAATCTTAAAACTAGCATAGGTGGTAATAAATCAGACTCCTGAGTGGGACCCCGAGATCTATTTCTATCATCTAAAGACCAGGTCTGTCATTTGGCCTATTCCAATTCTACCAGCCAAGAATTCTCCGGAATTCTGTTCCCAAATTGGCCACATTAAGTGCAGCAGTTACTCAAGATGGGAGAACTGAAAGTCTTGGACAAGACACCATACGCAAAGTGCACAAAAATGTTTCTGTGACCAGAAAATTAGGAGAAAACGTCATTACACATTAGAAGTTTGATTCAATTGTCATGCAAAATTGTCATGACATATTTTATAAAAGCAGAGCCTGAAGGGGCTTAGTATGGGGCTAAGAAATGCAAATCAGAGCCCGGAGAGATAGCACAGCGGCGTTTGCCTTGCAAGCAGCCGATCCAGGACCAAAGGTGGTTGGTTCGAATCCCGGTGTCCCATATGCTCCCCCGTGCCTGCCAGGAGCTATTTCTGAGCACACAGCCAGAAGTAACCCCTGAGCACCGCCGGGTGTGGCCCAAAAACCAAAAAAAAAAAAAAAAATGCAAATCAGGGCCTGAAAGGTTAATGAAGCTAAACTAAATAAGGTTACAGATAATAGAATTTTGTTAAAAAAAAATTCCCTAAAGTTGGGGCCGGAGAGATAGCATGGAGGCAAGGTATTTGCCTTGCATGCAGAAGGATGGTGGTTCGAATCCCGGCATCCCATATGGTCCCCCGAACCTGCCAGGAGCAATTTCTGAGCATAGAGCCAGTAGTAACTCCTGAGCGCTGACAGGTATGACCCAAAAACAAAACAAAACAAAACAAAAATTCCCTAAAGTTGGTATTCAGAGGTTAAGTGCTTGCCTTACATGTGGCTGACCCTGGTTCTATGCCCATTACTACACATAGTTCTGAACACTGTCCAGGGTTACTCCTGGCACAGAGCAGGAATAGCTCCTGTGTACTATCAGGTGTGGTTCAAAACAGAATCTAAATCTACTTTTGTTGCTGTTGTTTTTAGCTGAGTAGCACTCCCTAGTGATGCCAAAAATTACCAGGCCATACTTAGCAGTGCCCAGTAGGCCATTCAAGCTGGGGATTAAACCAGGGCCTTGCATGCCAGACATGTGCTCCAGCTCTTTGAGTTGTCCTTCTGGCCCAACAATACCAATTTTTGTGGAGGTGGGGGACCATACTCATTTGCACTCAGAAATCGCTCCTAGCAGGCTGGGGGGACCAGATGGGATGCCAGGGATTGAACCTGGGTGAGCTGTTGAGAAGTAAAGTTTCATACTTTCTTGCTTTAATGCTGGGATGTGCACTGGAGCTTTCTCTGCCCTTGAAGAAGCCCACATTCTCTTGAGTGTTTTTCTTTCTCAATATCTCTCCTTCCTTCCTCCCTTCTCTCCCTTCTCTTTTTTTTTTTTTTTTTTTGGTTTTTGGGCCACACCCAGTAACGCTCAGGGGTTACTCCTGGCTATGTGCTCAGAAGTTGCTCCTGGCTTGGGGGACCATATGGGACACTGGGGGATCGAACTGCGGTCCGTCCAAGCTAGCGCAGGCAAGGCAGGCACCTTACCTTTAGCGCCACCGCCCGGCCCCCTTCTCTCCCTTCTCTCCCTTCTCTCCCTTCTCTCCCTTCTCTCCCTTCCTTCCTTCCTTCCTTCCTTCCTTCCTTCCTTCCTTCCTTCCTTCCTTCCTTCCTTCCTTCCTTCCTTCCTTCCTTCCTTCCTTCCTTCCTTCCTTCCTTCCTTCCTCCCTCCCTCCCTCCCTCCCTCCCTCCCTCCCTCCCTCCCTTCCTTCCTTCCTTCCTTCCTTTTTTGGTTTTTGGGTCACACCTGACAGCGCTCAGGGGTTACTCCTGGCTCTATGCTCAGAAATCGCTCCTGGCAGGCTCGGGGGACCATATGGGATGCCGGGATTCAAACCACTGTCCTTCTGCTTCTAAGGCAAACGCCTTACCACTGTGCTATCTCTCCAGCCCCTCTCCCTTTCTTTCTTCCTTTTCTCAGAATGTCCAAATAGATCTTATTTAAAAGTAAATAAATAGTTGTAAACTCCAAAATAGCACCAAAGATTTAAAAAATAAAGAAGCAGAACTGAGTATTTCAATAAAGGCATTTTCCTCCATTCCTAGGATTAGAACTCTAGAAAGGGACCGAAGCAATAGCACACCCACAGGGCATTTGCCTTGCACACAGCTGATCTGGGACAGATCCAGGTTTGATCCCTAGCATCCCATATGGTCCCCCGAGCCTGCCAGGAGCAGTTTCTGAGCACAGAGCCAGGAGTAACCCCTGAGTGCTGCAGGGTGTGGCCCAGAATTCAAGACTAGTTGCAATCTAGTTTCTAAGCATACTTTTTAATGATATTTAATTTAATATATAATACTATTTCTAAGTATTTATTTTTTGGGTTTTGGGTCACACCTGGCAGTGCTCAGGGTTTACTCCTGGCTCTATGCTCAGAAATCACTCCTGGCAGGCTCAGGGGATCATATGGGATGCCAGGATTCGAACCACTGACCTTCTGCATGCAAGGCAAATGCTTATCTCCAAGCTATCTCTCCGGCACCTATTTCTAAGTATTTAAATTCACTAATACTAAATAATATTTCTTTTTTTTTTTTTGTTTTGGGGCCACATCCGGCAGCACTCAGGGGTTATTCCTGGCTTTGCACTCAGAATTTGTTCCTGGCAGGCTCGGGAGACCATATGGAATGCTGGGGATCCAACCTGGGTCTGTCCTGGGTCGGCAGTGTGCAAGGCAAATGCCTCACTAAATACTATATCTAAGGAAAGGATTTAAGTATGATTAAATTTTGCTTTGAGGCAACACCCGTAGCTTATCTTAGAGGGGTTCAGGGATGCTGGGGATTGAATCCAGGTTTATTAGGTGTAAGGCAAATACCTTATCTTTGCTTCTGGAACTCAATATTATGTTTTTCTTATATGAACATTAATAGTAATATTAGTCCTAAATAAAATTGGCCTTACATAGATTCCATTAGTTTTTTTTTTTTTTTTTTTCTCTTTCTTCTTTTTATCTTGGGCATGTGTGTGTGAGCTCAGGGCTTACTCCTGGCTCTGTACTCAGGGATTACTCCTGCTGGAGGTTCAGTGGACCGTATGTGGTACAGATGATCAAACCTGGGCTAGCCACATGCAAGACAAACATGTACTATCACGCCAGCCCCTCATTAGGTTTTCTTAAAAGAATTAAGTCCTTAGGGCCAGAGAGATAGCATGGAGGTAAGGTGTTTGCCTTTCATGCAGAAGGTCATTGGTTCGAATCCTGGCATCCCATATGGTCCCCTGAGCCTGCCAGGAGTGATTTCTGAGCACAGAGCCAGGAGTAACCCCTGAGCGCTGCCTGATGTGACTCAAAAACCAAAAAAATAAAATTAAATTAAAAAAAAAAAGAATTAAATCCTTTACCAGCAAACAAGATATACATTAAAATGCAGAATAAAAAGTTAGTCAAGAATACCACTGAAATCTTTGGAAAGAGTTTATAGGAATTAGAACTCAACAATATATCTAAAAGGACAGATGTTTCTATCAGGCTGAAAATCTTTTTTAAGCTGCAGAACAGATTCTGTAATTTTAACACTTGATTTAAGAGGCTACATATTCATTCTGGTCAGTGAAGACAGAGCAAGAGACAAAAATGATGACATGGTGTAAGAAAACATAGGTATTGTTCTGTTAAAGGGAATGAAGGTGACAAGTCCTCCACTATCAACACACAGAAAACACACTGAGAAGGCAGCACACCAGGGACAAGAAAGGAGAACGTGAGAGAAAGCTAAAAGTTGAGCTCACATTAGAAGGTAAGTGGAAGGCAGGAGCAGAAGAAATTAGGTACCAGGAGCAGGAAGCGGAAGCTGGAAGAGACAAACAGGAACCTTCAGTGAATACATTTCTGTTTGTTTTGGGTCACACTTGCAATGTTCAGGGGTCACTTCTGACTCTCCAAGTACCTTCCTCACTGTACTATCTCTTTGGCCCCATATACAGCATTTGTTGAATCCTACAGTTTTACTGCAGTGCAGATGAAATAGTAACTCAGCTCCAAGAATTAAGACTACCCATTTCCTTTCATTTTTCAAGTAACTGCCAGTTGTGAAATCAGCCTCGCTCAGAGTTACTTGAGGTTGAAACCTCTTTCAGCTGAGGGAAGAAAACATGTATGAGTTTTCACCCACACAAGGAACAACTCACTAACAATTCTTTAGTGTCTCACTCACTCCCACAACTGACTCTCCTTGGAGTGGAGCCTTTACCAACACAGTGATGGAGCCTTTAAAACCAACACAGTGAGAAATCGTTCCTCCTACTCAGCAGTAAATTAGTAGAGTTCACGCACCTCACTGATTAGTCAGGCATGTTATGTTTTCATAATTACAATTCATTTTGTTATGTTTTGGAGCCACTCATAGCAGTACTCTTGGGCTAATCCTAGTTCTGTGCTCAGGAGTAGCTCTTGGAGGTGCTGGGGGAACCTGTGGTGCTTAGAATCAAATCGAAGAATCCTGCAACAAAATGGGCTCAATCCTTTGAGGTATATTTCTAGTCCTTCCAATTCATGGTTTGTTTGTTTTGTTTTTGGGTCATACTTGGTAGCGCTCAGAAGTTACTTCTGGTGGGGCCGGAGAGATAGCATGGAGGTAAGGCGTTTGCCATTCATGAAGGAGGTCATAGGTTCAAATCCCAGTGTCCCATATAGTCCCCTGTGCCTGCCAGGAGCAATTTCTGAGCCTGGAGCCAGGAATAACCCCTGAGCACTGCCGGGTGTGACCCAAAAACCACAAAAAAAAAAAAAAAGAAAGAAAGAAAAAGAAAAGGAAAGGAAGGAAGGAAGGAAGGAAGGAAGGAAGGAAGGAAGGAAGGAAGGAAGGAAGAAAGTAAGAAAGAAAGAAAGAAAGAAAGAAAGAAAGAAAGAAAGAAAGAAAGAAAGAAAGAAAGAAAGAAAGAAAGAAAGAAAGAAAGAAAGGAAGAAAGGAAGAAAGAAAGAAAGAAAGAAAGAAAGGAAGGAAGGAAGGAAGGAAGGAAGGAAGGAAGGAAGGAAGGAAGGAAGGAAGGAAGGAAGGAAGGAAGGAAGGAAGAAAGAAAGAAAGAAAGAAAGAAAGAAAGAAAGAAAGAAAGAAAGAAAGAAAGAAAGAAAGAAAGAAAGAAAGAAAGAAAGAAAAAAAAAGTTACTTCTGGCTTTGCACTCAGAAATCGCTCCTGGAGGGCTCGGGTGACCATCTGGAATGCCAGGTATAGAACCAGGATCCATCAGGGGTTGGATGCGTGCATCATGTTTTGTTGGTTTTGGGGCCAAATCCAGTGGTATTCAAAGCCTACTCTTTACTCTGTACTCCAGGATCATTCCTGGTGTTGCTTAGGGGGCCATGTGCAATTGTGATGATCGAAACTGGGTAAAATGTGTACAAATACCTTAACCCCAGTACAGTTTCTCTGGCCCTTCCAATTCCTTTTTTACAAAACCATTTTCAGTATTAGTATTTTTTTTTTCCCAGAAAAGATTTTATTTAAAATCTTTTAAAACTTAAAAGGTAAGAGAAGGTAGGGAAGGTCTCGGATTATAGGAGGATTCTCTTAATGTGGACCGCTCGTTTTCATATTTATTTAAGGTTTTCATATTTCATATTATTTAAGGTTTATGCAGTGGCTGCCCAAAGGCCCTTACAGTTTCATAAAGAAAAGACGTTCTCAATATGATAAAATGCCAATTCAGAGAAGCTACAACTGTGCCTTCTTTTGATTTCCTCTTCTGGGCTTTCAGCCATTTTTCTGTAATTGCCCCCATGTCTACCCAACAACAGGAAGCATAGTCAGTGCCTCAAACTCTCTACCATAATGGTGGGTCTGGCATGCATCCTGCCCTTACTTCATGGCATGCTTAAACTTGGCACAGCCACATTAAAAACATGGCCAGGATTAGGATATGAGACATATTTAATATTTATTATGTATTTCTTTAGTTAGTAAGATTTTAAAAAATCCCTCACCATTTTTCACATGTAGAATTAATGCACCAAAGAATTAACTGTTTTATCAGAGTTCCCAAAACCAGTAGCAGAATTAATATTAAAACTCGAAACTTCCAACTCACAAACTAATAGAGTGGCTTTTATATTGTCTTGGAATGCTAAATTTCCATAAAAAAGGAATATCTTTGTGGAAAAGAGCAGATGTGAACCTAAATGAAAATAATCTCACTGCAGTGCCACAATCAAACTGATCTCCACTTTGTTGCAAATTAAAAACATCTTTGGGATATTGAAGAATAAATAAGGTAACATAAATAATTAATTTTTTTTTTTTTGGTCACACCCGGCAGCGCTCAGGGGTTACTCCTGGCTTCAGGCTCAGAAATCGCTCCTGGCAGGCTCGGGGGACCATATGGGACGCCGGGATTCGAACCGATGACCTTCTGCATGAAAGGCAAACGCCTTATCTCCATGCTATCTCTCCGGCCCCATAAATAATTAATTTTATTAATGACAAATTAGTATTCCACTAGTTTTTTTTTTTTTTTTTTTTGGTTTTTGGGCCACACCCGGCGGTGCTCAGGGGTTAATCCTGGCTGTCTGCTCAGAAATCGCTCCTGGCAGGCACGGGGAACCATATGGGACACCGGGATTGGAACCGATCACCTTTGGTCCTGGATCGGCTGCTTGCAAGGCAAACACCGCTGTGCTATCTCTCTGGGCCCAGTATTCCACTATTTTATTTTATTTTATTTTCCTTTGAAGCCAGAGAGATAGCATGGAGGTAGGGCATTTGCCTTGCATCCAGAAGGACGGTGGTTCTAACCTTGGTGTCCCATATGGTCCCCAAGCCTGACAGGAACAATTTCTGAGCATAGAGCCAGGAGTAACCCCTGAGCACTGCCAGGTGTGACCCAAAAACCAAAAAAAAATTTTTTTTTTTCTTTTGGGCACAACCTGTGATACATAGAGCTTACTTCTGGCTCTGCACTCAGGAATCATTTGTTGCAGGCTTGGCAGACCATGTGGGGTGCCAGTGATTAATTAAATCCAGTCAGCTGGGTTTAATAGTACCCTAGTACTATTAGTAAATGGCATTTCTTTTAGGGGGTCACACCCAGCAGCGCTCAGGAGTTACTCCTAGCTCTATGTTCAGAAATCGCTCCTGGCAGGCTTGGGGGACCATATGGGATGCTGGGATTCAAACCACCGTTCTTCTGTATGCAAGGCAAACATCTTACCTCTAAGCTATCTCTACGGCCCCATACATGGCATTTTTTGACCTTTGTTTTTCCCTAGGGTATAATTTTTGTTTGTTTGGTTTTGGGCCATACCCGGTGATGCTCAGGGGTTACTCCTGGCTATGTGCTCAGAAATTGCTCCTTGCTTGGGGGACCATATGGGACAGCCAGGATCGAACTGAGGTCTGTCCTGGGTCAGCCCTATTGCTGCACCACTGCTTAACATCTAATATTTACCCTAGAATAAATGTTACTTAAATGCCCATTTTATAGCAAATGATCTGGCCAGCCCCTAATACAATGGTATAAACATTCTTTAAACATGTATTTGTGTTATGCTATTATGTTACCACTATTTGTGTTATGCTCAAATTCATCAGACCAGGTAGATGAAGTTGACTTGTTCTCTAATGGGCTGATAATGATTTTACAGCCTTCTTATATTTTCTGTGGCCTTTATTTAAAATAATCCATTTACAGATTTATGAATTTAAGACTCCCCCTTCTATAAAAACAAAAACCCAACCACACAAATCAGGCTTTTTTGGGATGGAAAGAGGGTCTTACCAAGAGATGCTCAGAGATATCTGGCTATGCACTTAGGAATCATTCCTGGCAGGGCTAGGGGGACCATATGGAATACTGAGGATAGAACTCAGGTTGTCTGTGTGCAAGAAAAGTGTCCTACCTGTTGTGCTATGTCTCCACCTTTAGTTTATCAAATTTCAAACCATGATATTAATGAGCAACTCCTGCCCCTCTCCACCTCTCACAAATTCCATGTCCAAAAACCTAACCAAAAGGAAAGTGACTGAAGTGTGCTCTTATTTAGCATTGGCAGTATTTTATCACAGAAAAGAAAAAACTGCTTATAATAAATATAACGATAACAAGTGCTGCTAACTCACACTTATGTTCAAAGAAAAACTTCATCATACCTTCACTGCTTTGAGAGGAGTACTTTCAGAAAGGCTGGAGGTTCTGGCATCAGGACTTAGAGGTTTGTGAAGAATAGACTTCTGGGCCTGTCTCTTAACCTGAGAGTTACCTGCTTTATAAAAGAGGATATTTTATTTTATTTTTATTTTTATTTATTTATTATTTATTTTTTTGGGGGGGGTCACACTCAGCAGTGTTCAGGAGTTACTCCTGGCTCTAGGCTCAGAAATCGCTCCTGGCAGGCTCAGGGGACCATATGGGATGCCGGGATTTGAACAACCGTCCTTCTGCATGCAAGGCAAACGCCTTGCCTCCATGCTATCTCTCCGGCCCCAAAAGAGGATATTTTATAAGATGAAGTGAAAGATAGGTCAACTAAAGTATTGCTAGTATGCAACTTTCTTGGCACTGTAATAGGAACAACCTCTCCAACCAAATAAAAGATGACAATAAAAACTTCATCCTCCAGCTTGAAGAACAAATGCTTACAGGAATCATTGTCAGCAGGAGTGGAGCAAACAGGTGGACTAGTGTCAGTTGCCTGCAAAAAAAAAAAAAAGAGGGAGGGTATTTAGAATCACATAAAAAATAAAAGAGCTGCAGTTAATGCCAAAATACCTGCTGACTGCAGTCAATGGATGCCTAGAGGGAAGCAATGGCCTCAGAACAGCTGAACATTTCAAGAGGCAGCAAAACGGTCTTTTATGAGGATATTAACATGCCTCTCAATTACAGAGTAACTGAGAAACAGGCTGCTTAGTTGCCAAAAGCTGAATCATCTCTTTACAAATACATTCTCTCTCCCTCCCTTTCTTCCCACCCCACACCCCTCATAACTCTCTTCCAGGCAAGATAACAGGAGTTATTCTTACTCTTTTATTTTTTTATTTTTTGGGTCTCCCTGGGCAGAGCTCAGGGGTTACTCCTGGCTCTGTGCTCAGAAATCTTCCTGGCAGGCATAGAGGACCATATGAGATGCCGGGATTCGAACCACTGTTTGTCCTAGATCAGCTACATGCAAGGCAAATGCCCTACTGCTGTGCTATCTCTTGGGCCCCCTTTTATATTCTTTTTTCTTGGGGGGGGGGCTGTTTGGGTCACACCCGGCAGCGCTCAGCAGTTACTCCTGGCTCTATGCTCAGAAATTGCTCCTGGCAGGCTTGAGGGACCATATGGAATGCCGGTATTCGAACCACCGTCCTTCTGCATGCAAGGCAAATGCCCTACCTCCATGCTATCTCTCCGCCCCCGCTTTTTATCTTTTTTTTTTTTTTTTTTTGGTTTTTGGGTCACACCCGGTGGTGCTCAGGGGTTACTCCTGGCTGGCTGCTCAGAAACAGCTCCTGGCAGGCACGGGGGACCATATGGGACACCGGGATTCGAACCAACCACCTTTGGCCCTGGATCGGCTGCTTGCAAGGCAAACGCCGCTGTGCTATCTCTCCGGGCCCTATTTTTTTTTATCTTTTTTTTTTTTTTTTTTTTTGGTTTTTGGTTTTTGGTTTTTGGGTCACACCCGGCAGTGCTCAGGGGTTACTCCTGGCTGTCTGCTCAGAAATAGCTCCTGGCAGGCACAGGGGACCATATGGGACACCGGGATTCGAACCAACCACCTTAGGTCCTGGATCGGCTGCTTGCAAGGCAAATGCCGCTGTGCTATCTCTCCGGGGCCCGCTTTTTATATTCTTTTTTTTTTTTTTTTTTTTGGGCCACACCCGTTTGACGCTCAGGGGTTACTCCTGGCTATGCACTCAGAAATCACCCCTGGCTTGGGGGGACCATATGGGACACCGGGGGATCGAACCGTGGTCCGTCCTATGCTAGCGCTTGCAAGGCAGACACCTTACCTCTAGCGCCACCTTCCCGGCCCCAATATATTCTTAATTCATTATTTCACAACCAAATTCATTCTCCTAATATGCTTACCAATACAAAGGAAAATCTTAACCTATAACCAAATTCTGCCATCATCTTCAAGGGTAGTCTTGGTTTTTAATCCTAGTCATAAAATGGTAGTGTTTAACCAGATGGCAGTTCTAATGTATAAGGTGTGTACTTTTTTCCCTCCCAGAAACCATAAAATTTAAATAAAAGAATGTTCTATTTGCTCTCTTTCCTTCCTGTTTTTTTCCCAGGACATCCTGCTATCTCCCTCACACTCAAGATCATGACATAAAAATAGGTGACTCAATGTGCACTCTTTGTGGAACCCCTTTCATTCAAACATCAGGGAGTTCATGAAACAATCTGAGCATTTGTATCAGGATGTCTAATACATGAGTACATTTAATAATAAATGAGCACATTTACAATAGATATTACATTGCTGGCCGATTGCATGTTTGCATCTGACATTCAATATGGCAATTTCCTGCACTGTTCTTTTTTTCTAACATGGTATAAGAAAATAAGCCAGTATACAGGGAGCTAGCTTTCTGGGCAGGAGTGCATATCTTGCACACAGGAGCCCCGGAATTGATCCCTGATGATATCTGGTCTCCCAGGCAGCACTGGGAATATTTTACTTCCTTCCACCTAGCCCCCAAAAAACAAGTTTAATGATAGTCAATATTTACTGAGTGTTGATTATATACCGGATATAGAATATATGAGGTATAGACATATACCTCATACACATTATTTCATTTAATGATATAAAATCAATTTCCTTAAGTTGTGCATGTCCATAAATAGCTATGCGATTTTTTTTTTGTTTTTGTTTTTGTTTTTTGGGCCACACCCGTTTGATGCTCAGGGGTTACTCCTGGCTATGTGCTCAGAAATCGCCCCTGGCTTGGGGGGACCATATGGGACGCCGGGGGATCGAACCGCGGTCCTTCCTTGGCTAGCGTTTGCAAGGCAGACACCTTACCTCCAGCGCCACCTACCCGGCCCCAGCTATGCGATTTTTGCTAATGAATAGGAACATCTATCCAATATGCTCTTCTCACACCTCTGATTTGGTTACTTTGACCTGTAGGGCATACTTAGTGCCAGCTATGGCATCATTGCACTGTCTAGTCAGATGACTTTGCTGCAGGAGTGGCCAGGAAAGCACAAATTTACTCCAGAGAGAAAGGAAAGAATCATTCCTTGACAAAATATTCCATTTTAGGCAATTTCCCTCTAGCACTAATATCTTCTTGGAACATTCCAAAGTTCAAATAGCTCATAGATATTGGTTAACATAAACAAACAAAAAAACCAAACAAACAAAAAACCAAGCTGACTGCATGCTTTGCATACAAGAGGTCTAAGTTTAATGCCCACTACTAGGAGTAGTTCTTGAGAACTACTGAATATGGCCCTCAATAATTTTTCTTAAGAAGGGACAATCTGGGGGCCGGAGAGATAGCATGGAGGTAAAGCGTTTGTCTTTCATGCAGAAGGTCATTGGTTCGAATCCCGGCGTCCCATATGGTCCCTCGTGCCTGCCAGGCGCAATTTCTGAGCATGGAGCCAGGAGTTTCCCCTGAGCACTGCCGGGTGTGACCCAAAAACCACACAAAAAAAAATAAATAAAAAAAAATAAAAAAGAAGGGACATTCTGGAGTGGAGAGATAGCATGGAGGTAAGGCATTTGCCTTGCATGCAGAAGGTCAATGGTTTGAATCCAGCATCCCATATGGTCCCCTGAGCCTGCCAGGAGTGATTTCGAGCATAGAGCCAGGAGTAACCCCTGAGCACTGCTGGGTGTGACCCAAA
Organism: Suncus etruscus; assembly: GCF_024139225.1. NCBI lineage: Eukaryota > Metazoa > Chordata > Mammalia > Eulipotyphla > Soricidae > Suncus > Suncus etruscus. The sequence continues at coordinate 76,270,351 of NC_064858.1, forward strand.
AACAAAAAAAAAAATAAAGAAAGAAAGAAGGGACAATCTCAGGGGAAGGGGGGACTTGCCTTGCATCATTTGGCTGACTAGGGTTCTATCTTTGGCACTATGTATGATCCTTGCCTGGATCATACATGGTGGATCAGCCTTGCCTGGAGTGAATCCTAAGTACAGCTGGGTGTAGCCCCAAGGCAAAATAAACAAGCCAACAGAAGCCAGAGCCACAATATAGTATAGCCACAGTACTGTGGTTTTTACAGTGGGTGTTTACAGTGGGTGACTACCTGGGTTTGATTCTGGTATCCCATATGGTCCCTCAAGCAATGCCAGGAGTATTTCCCCTGTGCAGAGTCAGAGTAACCCCTGAGCATTTCTGGGTATGGCCCCCAAAACACTAAAAACAAACAAGTAAAACAAAGGAAAAAAAAATCAAGTAGTGTAATGAGAAAACTCACTTGCCATGTGACTTGTTCTATGTGTAAAGATGACTTTATTTGATGACTTTGTGATCAATCATATATAAAAGACAGTTTTAGCAATATTTTTATTAAGCTAATGTACATTTATAATATATTTCTATAAAATAATTATTTTTCTTTTTCTTTTTTTTCTTTTTTTTTTTTTTGCCTTTGGTCTATATCTGGTAATGCTCAGTAACTACTCTGATATCGGTCTGAAGCAGTATGTGTTACTGGAGATTTCAAACCTGGACCTTCTGTATGCAAAGCATGTGCTCCGGTCCACTGAGCTATCTCTTGGACTCTTCAATTTTTCTATATTTTCCTGTGTTAATTTATGATTAAAATCAGCAGATTTGAATATATCTACTTTGGTAAAAATATCTAGCATGTTGCATTTCATGAAATCTTAGTGGTGTTCTGACAATACAGCTAGATTTGAAGGTATTGGGCCACACTTGATGGTGCCCAAGGACTACTCCTGGAGGTGCTTTGGGAAAAGTCCAAAGCCACTTCTAGGGCTAAACACCAACTGGACTGGTGATTCAAAGTGAGAATCCAAGAGCTTTTGAGGCCCTGTCATGCCAGGGCCTACCCAGAAGGTGCTCAGGAGTCTCCAAGGATATACCTAATAGTAGTCAGAGACCATATGGTGCTCACCACTAAGTGATCTCCCTGACGTTATACTACATTTTATTTATTTTTGTTTGTTTGCTTAGATTTTGGTAACACTTGGTAGTGTTCATGACTTACTCCTGGCTCTATACTAAGGGATGACTCCTAGCAGGCTCAGGGACTATATGGGCTGCCAGGGATTGAACCTGTGTCAGCCATGTGCAATCTAAGCATCCACCTGCTGTACTATCTTACTGGTACCCTACACCAGACTTAAAAACAACAAAATAAAATGAAACAAAAACCTGTTACGATCAATTAAGTTTAAGAACAATTCTTTTATTTTCATTTCATTTTTATTTTTATTTATTTTTGAAGTTTGGGGGCCATACCTGGTGGTCCTCAGGAACTACTTCTGGCTCTGTGCTCTCAGTGGTATTTGGAGGAATATTTGGTACAGAGGGTTGAACTATGATCAGCCTCATGCAAAGCAAGTTCCTTAACCCTTGTATCTCTCTCTCTCTCTCTCTCTCTCTCTCTCTCTCTCTCTCTCTCTTTCTCTCTCTCTCTCTCCTCTCCTCTCCTCTCCCCCCACCTCTCTCTGACCCCAAGAACTATTACTCTTTTTTTTTTTTTTTTTTTTTTTGGTTTTTGGGCCACACCCGGCGGTGCTCAGGGATTACTCCTGGCTGTCTGCTCAGAAATAGCTCCTGGCAGGCACAGGGGACCATATGGGACACCGGGATTCGAACCAACCACCTTTGGTCCTGGATCGGCTGCTTGCAAGGCAAACACCGCTGTGCTATCTCTCCGGGTCCAGAACTATTACTCTTAACTCATTTTATTGTATTCATTTCTTTGGCCACTTCTTGGTGCATTGGGGATCATGTGGTGTCGAAGATCAAACCTGGATCTCCCACATGCGAAGTGTGCACTCAGCCTTTTCAGGTACCCCTCCAGCTCATCTTATTTTGTTTGGGTCACATTCAGCAGTGCTCAGGTAAAACAAGGACCTTAGTCACTGTGTTATCTCTCTAGCCCATTTTAACCCAATGTAATGATCTCTAAACTTTTAGTAGAATGGAGGGGGCTGAAGAGATAGCATAGTAGTAGGGCATTTGCCTTGCACGCAGCCAGCCTAGGATGAATGGTGGTTCGAATCCTGGCACCCCATATGGTCCCCTGAGCCTGCCAAGAGCAATTTCTGAACACAGAGCCAGGAGTAACCCCTGAGCGCTGCCACCCAAAACCAAAACAAAGCAAATCAACTTTTAGTAGAATGGAATCAAATGTATTAACAGAAGCAATGTTTTTCTTTTATTTTTTTCTTTGCTATTTTGGCCACACCTGGCTGTGCTCAGCTCTTACTCCTTGTTCTGCATTGCTGGGCTTATGGGACTGTATGTGGTACCAGGAAACAAATCCAGGTCTGCAGCATGCAAGGCAAGTACCCTGCCCACTGTACTATCTATCCAGGCTCCAGAAGCAATGCTTCTTTCCCTAAGATTAATCATTGTAACAGATCTAAAAACCTTTCTCCATCTGATTTTTTGATATCTTCCCTTATCAGCTAACATTTCATTTTCTTTTTCTTTTTTGCCCTCCCTCCCATTCTCTCCTACATTTCATTTTCTTTTTTTTTTTGTTTTGTTTTGTTTTGTTTTGTTTTTGGGTCACACCCAGCTGTGCTCAGGAGTTACTCCTGGCTGTCTGCTCAGAAATAGCTCCTGGCAGGCACGGGTGACCATATGGGACACCGGGATTCGAACCAACCACCTTTGGTCCTGGATCGGCTGCTTGCAAGGCAAACACCGCTGTGCTATCTCTCCGGGCCCCTACATTTCATTTTCATATTGACCAAAAGATTAAATAGATTAGAAATGAACTAGGGGGCCGGAGAGATAGCATGGAGGTAGGGCATTTGCCTTGCATGCAGAAGGACAGGGGTTTGAATCCCAGCATCCCATATGGTCTCCTGAGTCTGCCAGAAGCGATTTCTGAGTGTAGAGCCAGGAGTAACCCCTGAGCACTGCTGAGTGTGACCGAAAACAAAACAAAACAAAAATGAACATAAAAAAGAACTAGGAGAAAAATAAGTTCATCTAACATAAATGTTACTTAGTCCAAGTAAGGCATTTGTCTAGCAAATCTTATTTGCTTAAGATCTTCCTATGGCTACATACTGTTGCAGGACTATGCCCCAAAGTTGGCATATAAAGTATTTCCAGACCCACCCTGACCATCTCTCTGCAACTATTGCTCCCCTTTCCTATACAATTATATGCCTCATAAAAAGTTTCAGTCAGTGACACATAATGGCAGTACCTATAAAGGGTTGACATATGTTAGGCTATGCAATCTAGGTTTGTATAAGTTCACTCCATGACAGTCACACAATGATAAAACTGCCCAAGAACATATTTCTTTGAATATACCTCCATCAGTAAATGAGCTGGTATGTATCTTTTTTTTTTTTTTTTTTTTTTTTTTTTTTTGGTTTTTGGGCCACACCCGGTGGTGCTCAGGGGTTACTCCTGGCTGTTTGCTCAGAAATAGTTCCTGGCAGGCACAGGGGACCATATGGGACACCGGGATTCGAACCAACCACCTTTGGTCCTGGATCGGCTGCTTGCAAGGCAAACACTGCTGTGCTATCTCTCCGGGCCCCACTGGTATGTATCTTAAGCTCCAGATACACCCTTAAAAAAAAACTTAGGGGCCGGAGAGATAGCATGGAGGTCAGTCATTTGCCTTGCATGCAGAAGGATGGTGTTTCAAATCCCGGCATCCCATGTGGTCCCCTGAGCCTGCCAGGAGCAATTTCTGAGCATAGAGCCAGGAATAACCCCTGAGTGCTGCCAGGTATGACCCAAAAACAAACATCCCCCCCCCCCGAAAAAAAACCTTAATTTTACATTCTATCCATACACTTGGCCTATTTTCACACATTTTTCAAGACTTCTTAAATAGCACTTAACTGTGGATTAAAAAAAGAAGTGGTGCTCAGGGCTTACTCCTGGCTCTGTGCATAGGGATCCCTTCTGGCAGGGAGTGGTGCCATATGTAGTGCTGGGATTTGAGCCTAGGTCAGGACATTGCCTTTTTGAAAAGTCAGTATAAATAGCCTTAGACTGAGCTAACTCTCTATAGTCCTGCATAGCTCTCTCTCAATACTATTGTTGTTTTATTAGAACCAGCCTGATACTCATATCTCTAAATGCATTTTTTGCAGATCAAATCCACATGGAGTGGTCTTTTTCTTTTTTTCTTTTTTTCTTTTTTGGTTTTTGGGCCACACCCGGTGACACTCAGGGGCTACTCCTGGCTATGTGGTCAGAAATTGTCCTGGTTTGGGGGTCCAAATGGGACCCTGGGGGATCAAACCGTGGTCCATCCTAGGTTAGCACTTGCAAACTTACCACTAGTACCACCGCACTGGCCACAGAGTGGTCTTTTTCTAAGGTTCATATTTCCAGTGCTTTTGCATAGTTGCCTAGCTTCTGAAATATTTGAAAGGGTAAATTTTTTAAAATGCTTACTTAAAATTAAGATATACAAATACTATGCAACTATCCCTAATCAAAACAATTTTCTTCAAAATCACTTAATTCAACATCCTCTGAGCTTTTTCAGGTGGAGGAGGAGGAGGAGAGGGATTTTAGGCCATACCCAATTGTGTTCAAGGATTAATCCTGGCTCTGCACTTAGGGTTTTACTCCTAGAGGTTCTTAGGGGAACATATGGAATGTAAGGAATCAAACCTGGGTCAGTCACAGCAAGGCAAGCACCCTATCTGCTATCCTATCCAGCCCCTCCACTAAGCTTTAGCTGAAAAAAAAAATTCCAGAAAAGGTCTGTTATTTGCTAAGCTATAAACTGCAGAGCTACTCAATTGAAAATATGTGACCTGAGAAAAGCAAAAATCTGTCCTGGCAGCTGTTCCTAAATTCCCAGACACTCTATAGCTGCGAGTCAGAAATGATTCTAATTTTAAGCATGTAATTTAGAACACATGCGTCTTGGCAACTGGATGTTAGATTTTCCCAACTCACCTTTTCTCCATCCTGATGAGAAATGCAGTCCTCTGGACCTGGGGGCACATTCTCCTTTTGCTCTAATTTGTGAGTTTTTATTTCACCACCATTGGCTCTCAACTCATTCTACAAAATAAAAATAAACTGTGGATTAAAAAAAGCAACCTTATTATTCAGTTTCCTTCATGGGATATCAAGTAAACTTAGGATATTAAAAAAGTTTTTTAATAAAACCATCTCAGGTGTGAAATGACAAAAGCAGCTCTGTGGACACATACCTCGAAGTTAAATATTTGTATACTAGTCTAAAACCAAATGCTCATTAGAATATAGACATGTGAACATAGACAGACACACACACACAGATCATTCCGAGCATTCAAGATTCATGTGATTCACTCTTGTAGCAGCAGAGCTTGTGGGAATGCAAAGCTTGTGTTTTTTGCTTTTTTTTTTCCCCCAGAAAAGACCATTCTGGAGCAGAAGAAAGGCGATGCAAAGTGTTAATAATTAAGAAAATATACTGACCATATAAATAAATGCCCGGCCTGGAAAGAGAGACAGTGATGATATATACATATAAAAACTGAAATTAGGCAGATCATACAACATCATTTCAGAAGAAATTTTAGAGAATGTGAATTTACTACTATGAGAAAAAAATCCAAGATTCATTTAATTCTTAAATAAGTACAAAAAGAAATATGCTAACACCACACACATAATTATATTTAATGGTACCATAAAACAGCCTTTTTTTTTTGGGTCACACCCACCAGGGCTCAGGAGTTACTCCTGGCTATGCACTCAGAAATCATTCCTGGCAGGCTCGGGGGATCATATGGGATGCCTGGATTTGAACCACTATCCTCTGCATGCAAGGCAAACGCCCTACCTCCATGCTATCTCTCAGGCCCAAAACAAATCTTTTATGAGCCACATATGGTCTATTTATTCTATCTACTGATTTGCCTTCTAGGAAAGGTAACAACAGGATCTGTAGAAATTGTACAGTGGGTAGGACACTTGCTTTTTTTTTCCCGTATTTTTTGGGCCACACCCGTTTGATGCTCAGGGGTTACTCCTGGCTAAGTGCTCAGAAATTGCCCTGGCTTGGGGGGACCATATGGGATGCCGGGGGATCGAACCGCGGTCCTTCCTTGGCTAGCGCTTGCAAGGCAGGCACCTTACCTCTAGCACCACCTCTCTGGCCCCAGGACACTTGCTTTATGTGTGGCTTCCCCAGGTTCAATCCCTGGTATCTAATATGTTCCCCTGAGCATGCCAGGAATGATCCAAACAAAACAAACACCCCTTCCCCCCACCAAAGATAATTGAAGTGTGTGGTTTACTCTTAGATTGGTTGATGCTGGATCCCCAAAGAGCTCCCAGACTATGAAAGAGATTCCCATTCCCCTGTCCCCTAGGGCAGGGAAGCGATCCTGGTAATATTTACCCACAGCAAATGATCCAGTAAATCCAGTAAAAAGGTGAGAAGGTAGGATGCAGAATCCTTTGTCAGCCTACTAGCAGCTTCAAAAGCCTAGAGCCTGCCAGCTAGCTGCCCAAAAGACCCTGCCTTCCTGGTTCGACACTTATTTATTAGGATCTCAACATCGTCCTCCACTGAAAGGTCGTAGGTGGGAAAGCAGTCAGGGAAACTGATCTTGAAGAGAAATGTTATAAACATCTCCATATATTTAAAAATGATGTTATCCCTCCCCAAAGCCAGATGCTAATCTTACCTGATGATCAGACCCTCCCACTGCTGGGAGAGGTCTGTAGATGGTAATTGGAGTGGCCTGAGGAAAGAGGGAAGAGAAGACTCAGCAGGAAGACGCAGGGTGGAAAAATTAAACAGGTTGGGTGCAGAGAGGCTGCTTGGCTTAGAAGCCATGTGAGATATGCACATGGTGGTGAGGATCTTATTATTATTGTTTTTTGGTTAGGACCTTATTAATAAAACTTCATGTTTCCTGAAAGCTGACTGCTATGGATCATTTCCTCGCTATCACCCTGATACCTACAGATCCTCAAGGCTGAAAGGGGCTGCAGGCGCCAGGCCAAAAAAGGCCTCTCCCGTCTATCCATGCACCAATCTGGACTTTATAATTCCTACTTAATACAGCAGATAACAACAAAATACTACATTTTTTTTCATCAGCACTGTGAACGGGTGAATAATGAGCCTGTGGTTTCTACTCTGCCTCATACACATATTATCTCATGAAATTCCAATGAAAAATCATGATAAAATTTCCTCAGCCATAGACTTAGTCCAACTTCCACTCTTGGTATATGTTGGAATGCATCTTATGATTTAATTTTGATTTTGGGGTCATACCTCACTATTTTCTTGGCTCTGTACTAAGGAATCACTTGATGGTGCTCTGGGATTATTTGGGTGCCAAGGATCAAACCTGGGTAACATTGTACTATCATCTCTCCAGCTCCTATAGTTTATTTCTCTAAGGATCAGACCCAAAGCTTCTGGAGATTAGGGTGGGGTATGAAGAATGGTCCTATGGATGTGTCGTACACATGTTAGATAAGTACTCTACATATGAGACATATCCCCAGTTCAGAACTGTACTTTGGTGATTTTTGTTCATGTAAAAATAGCAATAATAAGGGCCCGAGGAGATAGCACAGCGGCATTTGCCTTGCAAGCAGCCGATCCATGACCAAAGTTGGTTGGTTCGAATCCCAGTGTCCCATATGGTCCCCTGTGCCTGCCAGGAGCTATTTCTGAGCAGACAGCCAGGAATAGCCCCTGAGCATCGCCGGGTGTGGCCCAAAAACCAAAAAAAAAAAGAAAAAAAAAGAAAAAAAATACCAATAATTAAAAAACTTAAAATGAGGCCAAAGCAGTGGCACAAGTAGTAAGGCCTTGCCCACACTAGCCTAGAACCTAGATTGAGGTTCGATCCCCCGGGATCCCATATGGTCCCCAAGCCAGGAGCAATTTCTGAGCGCACAGCCAGGAGTAACCCCTGAGTGTCACTGGGTGTGGCCCAAAACAAACAAACAAACAAACAAAACAAAATTAAAATAGGGGAAAAAGGGTGGCTGGAGTGACAGTATAGTGCCTTGCACATGACCGACCCAAATTTGATCCCCAGTACCCTATATGGCCATATGGTCCTCTGAGTTAGCCAAGAGTAATTCCTTAGTGCAGAGTCAGGAGTAACTCCTGAATTCTGCCAGCATGGCCCAAAAACCAACAAACAAAAAAGAAAACCCCATCCTCATCCCTGATTTTTTTTTTTTTTTTTGGTTTTTGGGCCACACCCTGTGACGCTCAGGGGTTACTCCTGGCTATGCGCTCAGAAGTTGCTCCTGGCTTCTTGGGGGACCATATGGGACGCCGGGGAATCGAACCGCAGTCCGTCCTAGGCTAGCGCAGGCAAGGCAGGCACCTTACCTCCAGCTCCACCGCCCGGCCCCAACTCATCCCTGATTTTTGTCACATGACAAATAGCAATTATGAAAAAAAATCAATTAAAATAGAAAAAACAACACCTCACCCTGTCAATATTATACATCTCTCTCAAATCTCTCCAGTATCCTCCTGATTTTCCTTTAAAAAATAATTCAGGGATATAGAAAAAGGGTTAAAACACCTGCCTGGCTTGTGGCAGAACCCAGTTTGATTTCTCATTACTACATATGGTCCTTTTAGCACCACCATGAATGATCTATAAACAAAGAACCAGGAATAAGCTCGTGCATATGACCAGATATGCTTCCCCCAAACCCAAAACCAAAATAAGGGTTACGGAAAAAACTCAAAGCACATGATTTGCATGTCGATGGCCCAGGTTTGATCCCCCAGCATTCAATGACCACTGGAGCACTATTGGCAGGGATCCTTGAGCACTGTTTGGAAGCAGCCCTTGGACCACCAGGGTATGGTCCAAAGCTCAGCTTCACTCAAAGAAAACATAACGACAACAACACCAAATTGTTGTGTTAAAAATAACAAAACACTAAAACTACTTTTATGTTTGTTTTTGGCCACAACCAAAGTATAAGCTCCAGTCCATTTTTGCAGTCACAAACTATTACATTTTTTGTTTGTTTGCTTGTTTGTTTTGGGGTCACACCCAGCAGAGCTCAGGGGTTACTCCTGGCTCTACACTCAGAAATCAATCCTGGAAGGTTCAGGGGACCATATGGGGTGCCAGGATTCGAACCACTGTCCTTCTGCATGCAAGGCAAACGTCCCACCTCCATACTATCTCTTCGGGTCCAAACTATTTCTTAACAAGATTAAGTAGAAGAGAGAGAAAACTCTCAATGAGATTACTAGGTTGTCATATCACAAAAAATAACTGGGAAGCAAAGCCAGGAATAGAACTTGGAAAGATTTAAATAAAGCTATGGTAGGAGCTATGTAAAAAGAATGGAAGGGATCATGAAAGGTCCTGGTCAGGGAGACAATTCTGCATTCTGTGCTCAGTAATCATTTGCTGGGTGAGTGAAATAATGGTATAGCATACATACTGTATAATTGGTTGAACTGCTCTGTTTGGATACAGCTGCTTGGTACTTGGCCATTCGATCCTTGATGGAGGTTTCTGATAGGCAGGGCAACTCAAGATTTCGTCTATTCTCACTTTTCTCTGAGATGAAAGCAGAAGATGACAACTGGCCTAAAAGCAAGCAAATGAAGTGTTATTAGAAGATAAATATAATTCGGGCTGAAGTAATAGCACAATGGGTAGGTCACTTGTCTTCATGCAGACGACCTGGGCTCAATAACCCGAGCACTACCAGGAATGATCCTTGAGCAAGGAGAAAGGCTGCATAAGTTCTGAGCACTGCTGGGTGTGGCCCCCCAAAACAAATAAAAAATAATAATAATTTGAATGTTTTCAAAATCCTAAATTTGGCCTATTGCACTCTAATATAACCAATTTCTTCTATTAAAAATAGGAAAAGGAGGGACTTGAAATGTGACTTCATGGGAAAGTCCATGTCTTACAAGTTTGAGAACTGGGATTGATTCCCACTGTAGAATAAAACACAACAAAAGCATAAAGAATAAAACTGGTAATATAATTCTCTTTTCTAATAATCATTTACTTCCCTAAAAGAAAAAGATTTGTATATATACATACATAGTAATATTAATAAAAAGTATATCTAAAATTTTGACAACATATGAAAAAAGTTATCTCAGTGTCATTTTTTTTTCTTTTTTGGCCACACCCTGTGATATTCAGGGGTTACTTCTGGCTATGTGCTCAGAAATCGCGCCTGGCTCGGGGGACCATATGGGACACCAGGGGATCAAACCAAGGTCCGTCCTAGATCCACTTCATGCAAGGCAAATGCCTTACTGCTGCACCACCACTCCGGCTCCTCAATACCATTTTAATTGACATTTAATTTTTGCTTTTGGACCATCCTTGGTAGTATTCTGGAAGCTACTCCTGACTCTATGTTTGGGGATTGCTCCCAAGGGTATTCCAGGGAATGTGTGATACTGAGGAATGAATAAGGGCTTTCTGTATGCAAACATGCACTTAAGACCTTTGAGCTCTTTTCAATCATGCCTTTTTTTTTCTTTTTGGCTAACACCCATAGTGCTCAGAGGTTACTACTGGCTCTGTGCTCAGGGGACCATATTCGATGCTGGTGAATGAACTCCAGTAGGTCATATGTAAGGCAAGTGCTTCAACTGCTGCACTACCACTCTGGCCTCCAGTTCTATTTTTATAACTAGAAGGTTGATGCTTTTCCTGTGTTTATTTTTATTTTTAATTTTTATTGATTTTTTTAAAAAATTATTTACTTATTTATTTGGTTTTTGGGTCACACCCGGCAGCGCTCAGGGGTTACTCCTGGCTCCACGCTCAGAAATCGATTGCTCCTGGCAGGCTTAGGGGACCATATGGGAGGCCGGGATTCGAACAAATGACCTTCTGCATGAGAGGCAAACGCCTTACCTCCATGCTATCTCTCCAGCTCCTTTTCCTGTGCTTATTAATTTCATTTTCCTTTTTATTCTTTTACTTGGGAAGGGGTCCATACTGACAGGCTTACTCTTGATTCTGTGTTCAGGGATCATTCTAACAGGTTTAGGGAACCATCTGGAGTGCTGGGGATTGAACCCAAGTTGGCAGCATGCAAGGCAAAGGCCCTACCTGTTATATCATTACTCTAGCCTCCAAGGCTCTACTATTAAGTAACAACTTTGGTCCACAGTAACTAGTCTTTTTTTATTTGCCTTTGTTTTGGGACTACATATGGCAGGCTCTGGGGACCATGTGGTATGTTGAGGATCAAACCCCGGTGGGCTGCATACAAGACAAATGCCCTCTTGCTGTGCTACTACTCCAGGTCCTGTAATAACTAGTCTTAATAGAGAATACTGCCCATTCCTGGGAATCTTCAGTGTCCTTATGACCATAGAGCCAAAACTATTGGCAGCACTTCTCTGCTAATCTCATGATGATACTTTTTTTTTGTTTTTTTTTTTTGGGCCACACCCATTAACGCTCGGGAGTTACTCCTGGCTTGGGGGACCATATGGGACACCGGGGGATCAAACCGCGGTCCATCCAAGGCTAGCGCAGGCAAGGCAGGCACTTTACCTCTAGCACCACCGCCCGGCCCCAATGATACTTTTTGGTTCCACATGTTATCACTGTCAAGGATGGACTGAAAATACCAGAGGTGTGGTGGGGAGATGATTGGCAGAAGCACATGTTCTGCAAGCAGAAGTCTTATGTTTTCTCCCAGCACCACAAGTGGGAATGACTGCCAACTCAACACAGCTATCACTAGCTTATATTTAACAGACAGGCTTTCTTTGATCTTGTTTCACTCTGCCTTTAAAGTACTGCCTGTGAGCCTAAAAATTATGTTCCTATGGAGTAATTCTTTTTTTTTTTTTTTTTTTTTTGGTTTTTGGGCCACACCCGGTAACGCTCAGGGGTTACTCCTGGCTATGTGCTCAGAAGTTGCTCCTGGCTTGGGGGACCATATGGGACACCGGGGGATCGAACCGCGGTCCATCCAAGGCTAGCGCAGGCAAGGCAGGCACCTTACCTTTAGCGCCACCGCCCGGCCCCTGGAGTAATTCTTAAGGAATAGAGATACACAGGATCTCTGCTTACCAGTGCCTATTTCCAAGTCATCCAGAGAATAGCTGTTTTCAGAGATCCTTCTTCCACCAGCACTTCTGCTGCTTTGGACCCTGGAAATCTGTTTAGAAAATAAAAGCCAACAATAAGCTATACATAGAATATGGAAAACATTTTTTTTTTTTTTTTTTTTTTGGTTTTTGGGTCACACCTGGCAGCGCTCAAGGGTTACTCCTGGCTCCATGCTCAGAAATCACTCCTGGCAAGCTGAGGCGACCATATGGGATGCCAGATTCAAACCAATGACCTTCTGCATAAAAGGCAAACGCCTTACCTCCATGCTATCTCTCTGGCCCCAGAATATGGGAAACATTTTTTGCAATCACATTCAATAGAGGACCGCCCACAATTTTTTTTTTTTTACTTTGGGTCACAGCCAGGGATGCTCAAGGATTACTCCTGGCTTTGCAATTAGTAATTACTCCTGGTGGGCTCAAGGGACCATATGTGGTACTGGGGATCCAACTCCACCTGGCTACTCAAGGCTATATATACCTGCTATATTCTCAATCTGGCCCCAATGTCTGCAAATTTTCTTTTCTTTTTTGTTTTTAGACCACACCCAGCAATGTTCAGGGGTTACTCTTGGCTCTGCATTCAGGAATTAGTACTGGTGGTGCTGTACTATATGGGCTGCTGGGGATCAAACCCACGTTGGCTATGTGCAAGGCAAGTGCTCTACCTTCTGTTAAGATGCTTTTTGGTATGTTGCTGATCTATATTCAATCCCCAGGACCATATACAATTCCTGGAGCAAATGGCCAGCATTAGGTCAAAGAAAGAGAGCCAGGTATGTCCCTAAACACCCATCCCAAAGTTTGTTAAGGCAAATTGCTGTTCTTTACAATTACAATTACAATTACCTGCTCTTGGTGTAAATTAAAACTACATCCCCTCCTCTATAGAAAACGGAATTGTTCTTCCTAAATTCTTAAAGTACTTGATCACCATTTTATTGAAATACTTATCAAATGGTTGTCAAAATTTGATGACAAATAATAGGACTGGAAGCTAAGGTAAGAGATCATGTCTCCCACCCCCAACAATATGAGCCCTTAACATGAATGGTATAGATTTTTCAAATATTCTGTGATTGCTATAAATTACTACTTTTTCTTTTATAGCTAATTAAAGTGTTCTCTCTCTCTGGACCCAAAATAGGACTACTTTAAGTTAAAAAGTTTTTATGGGGCTGGAGAGATAGCTTGGAGGTGTTTGCCTTGCATGCAGAAGGATGGTGGTTTGAATCCCAGTATTCCATATGGTCCACCGAGCCTGACAGGAGCGATTTCTGAGCATAGAGTCAGGAGTAACCCCTGAGCACTGCCAGATATGACCCCCTCTCAAAAAAAAAGTTTTTATACTGGACTAAGCTGAAAACTCAGTGACTTAGAGTTATGCTTGCCAGGCAAGCATAAGACCTAAAATTCAATCCCTGGTGTTGCAAAAAAATCCTTTCAGCTTAGAGACAGAACTCCAACAAAAGGCAATCACCGCAACTAAAAATCATGAACATTATAAGCAGGAATGTGACCTTGATATCTGGTCATTGCAACAACAATAACAAAGGGAAAAGAAGGGAGGTGGTGAGGGAGTTCCACAGCAAAGAACAAACAGAACAAATCAAAAATACCTACCAAAAAAGCAATGTATCTTTTGGGAGAAAATACACAGCATACAGATGACAAGGAGTTAACATTAAAATTATAGAAAGGGGCTGGAGCATTTATTCAGCAGGTAGGATGTCTGCCTTTAACTCGGCCTATCAGGTTTAATCCTTGGAACGACATGTTCTGAGCCCACCAGGAATTAGTGGTTCTGAGTGCAGAACCAGGAGTAAGCCCTGAGTACTGCCAGGTGTGCCCCCAAAACAAGCAAAAATAGAGAAAAATCAAACAGCCCAACAACAAAGTAAGCAAAAACCAACCCAGTTTTAAAAAAATAGGCAGAAGATTTGAACAGACATTTTTCAAGGAAAACAGCAGTAGGGTGTTTGCCTTGTACACAGACAGCCCGGGACAGACCTGGGTTCAATCCCTGGCATACCTGAGCCTGCCAGGAATGATATCTGAGCGCAGAGCCAGGAGTAACCCCTGAGTGCCACTGGGTGTGGCCCAAAAATCAAAAGAAAGAAAGAACACCCAAAAAAAAAAAAACAAAAACAGGGCCCGAGAGGTGGCGCTAGAGGTAAGGTGCCTGCCTTGCGAGCGCTAGCCAAGGAAGGATCGTGGTTCGATCCCCCGGCATCCCATATGGTCCCCCCAAGCCAGGGGCAATTTCTGAGCGCATAGCCAGGAGTAACCCCTGAGCATCAAATGGGTGTGGCCAGAAAAACAAAAACAAAACAAAACAAAACAAAAAAATCCGAAAACAGAAGCATGAAAAAATTTCACTATAAATTTTTTGTCATATTTATTAAGGGAAAGCAAATCAAAACAATAATGAAATACCAATTTATACCTTTGAGAATGGCTCATGTAAATAAAGGCCAAAAAACATAAGCAATATGGAGAAAAAAGAGCTTTTTATTTATTTAGTTTTGTATGATCCAAGCCACATTCCCAGCCCAAAAGAGAAATTCAGGTCAGTTGGAATGTAAATTACTGCATTATCTGTGGAAATGGTATGGCAATTCACTTTGTTTCCCTTTTAAGGAAATATCATATAAGGGTTGGAGAAAAAGTACAGTGGGTAAGGTGCTTGACTGTTTATAAATAACCTGGGTTTGATTCTCAGCATCCACTATAATTCCCTGGACTGAGCTCCAAAAGGAGTGAGTAATGCACAGCCAGAAGTAAGCCCTGAGCATAGCTTGCTGTTCCTCAAAACCCCACCCATTCCCCTCAAAAATTAAAAGTGATATTATTCAGTAATATCATTTCTAGGCATTATTTGACAGATATGAAAACACTAATTTGCGGGGCCGGAGAGATAGCATGGAGGTAAGGCATTTGCCTTTCATGGAGAAGGTCATCGGTTTGAATCCCAGCGTCCATATGGTCCCCCGAGCCTGCCAGGAGCGATTTCTGAGCATGAAGCCAGGAGTAACCCCTGAGTGCTGCCGGGTGTGACCCAAAAACCAAAACCAAAAACAAAAACAAAAAAACAAAAAAAACCCACTAATTTGCAAGGGTATTTGAACCTCTATGTTCATGGCTGCTTTATTCAAAATAGGCAAAACATGTAACTGATGTCATCAACTGGTATTTATACACCTTTGTTTCTTTGAGGGTGTGGGAGAGCCACACCTGGCAGTACTTAGTGCTGGCTCTGCACTCAGGGATCACTCCTGGCCAGCTCAGAGTCCATATTGGTTTCTGGAAACTGAATCCAGGTCAGTCATATGTAAGGCAAGCACCTTACCCACTGTACTAACTCTCCAGCCCAATATTTGCTCATTTTTGTAGAGGGGCTCCCAAGAAATTATCAGGGGACCAAGGGCCATGTCTGGTGATACCCAGTCAACCAGACCCCCTGGTTCATGGTTGTGTTTGAGTAGGACTAGAGGTGCTGGGAGTCGCTCAGGTCATAGCCAGAAGTCCTGGGGGCCATATGTAGTGCTGGGATTGAATATGAGGTCTCATATATGTAAAGCATGCCTTCCTAACTTCCCTTTCATTGTTTTTTGGACCATGCCCAGTGGTGGTGGGGTGGCTTCCTTGCAAAGTGCTCAGAAAACCATGAAATGCTGAGGATATAACCTGTGTCTTTTTTTGTTTGGTTTTGGTTTTGGAGCCACACCCAGTGATGCTCAAAGGTTACTTCTGGCTATGTACTCAGAAATTGCACCTGGCCTGGGGAACCACATGGGACACCAGGGATAGAACCCAGGTCTGTCCTGGGTCAGCCATGTGCTAGGCAAGCACCCTACTGCTGTGCTATCGCTCCGGCCCCATAACCTGGGACTTTGATATAATCTCCAGCCAACAGTTCTCTCCTGGTTCCAATTTATTATTTTTGAAATTTGGGGCCAAATCTGGAGGTATTCTAGGGTCAATATAGTACAGAGACTGACTCTGTGAATGTTGGTGACCATATGGTATCAGAAATTAAATGCAAGCTTCCAATATGCTAGGCATGTATGATGAACCTCTTATGTTCCCTTTGGGCTATTTTCCAAAATAAGATGGCTTTTACCTGGTTAATTCCATATTATTCATCTCCAGAGAATAACAAGATCTCATTGTATTTATAATGAATTTTATGATCCCCCTTTTAAAAATGGCAATCTGAGGTACAGGAAGAAGGAGGAGTTGCCTCTAATATTTCTCAAGAAAGTAGAACAGCATAGAAAGAAGAAAAAAAAAATCCCAAGAATTCTGAGACCAAAATCCCTTCTATATTTTAAACACACTTTAGTCTTTTTATTACTCAAATATTTGAGGGAGACTTAATTATCACTCTCTGCTAATAGAAAGATGTCAAGACAATTAAAAAACTTTCTAGAAAGAAAAAACTTTCTAGAGAGGGGCTGGAGCAATAACGCAAGCGGTAAGGCGTCTTGCCTGTGCTAGCCTAGGACTGACTGCAGTTCGATCCCCCGGTGTCCCATGTGGTCCCCCAAGTCAGGAGCAATTTCTGAACGCATAGCCAAGAGTAACCCCTGAATGTCACTGAGTGTGGTCCAAAAACAAAAACAAACAAACAAAACCTTTCTAGAGGGCCGGAGAGATAGCACAGCCAATCCAGGATGGGCAGTGGTTCAAATCCTGGCATCCCATATAGTGCCTGCCAGGAGCAACTTCTGAGCACAGAGCCAGAAGTAACCCCTGAGTGCTGCTGAGTGTGATCCAAACAAACAAACAAACAAAAAACAAAACAAAACAAAAAAACCCAAAACTTTCTAGAATGTCCTTAGGTTTGGCCTTACCCCACCCACATTTTTTTCCCTGTTAGTTGACAGGACTTTTCATTAATGTGAACAATCTTTAAATATTCTCTCTGAATCAATAAACCAAACACATCAACATTTACCAATAGAAGAATAAGAGTTTGGGCTTTTATATTTTAACAGATTTTTAACAGAGTACCAACCAAATCTGTAGAATTTAGTGCTGGAAAAATTTTGTGAAAAAATAAACTTAGGTTCAAACAGCCAAATAATAAAGTGGTATTTCTTATTCCTGGTCACCTTATTTTCAGGAAATCCCCCCCTTTTTTTTAAGACTGTGGGGTCCATACCTGACTGTGTTCAGGGTTTACTTCTGGCTTTAAGCTCAAAGATCACTCCCTGTGGGATTGGGAAAATATATGGGGTGTTGGAGATCAAACTCACGTAAGCAACGTGCAAGACAAGCACACTACCCACTGAACTATCTTCTACCCCTGAAAAATCTGCTTGCTTTTTAGGGGTCTCAAACTCAATTTACCTGGGGGGCACAGGAGGCAAAGTTGGGGTGATCCTTGAGTGCAAAGTTAGTAGTAAGCCTTGAACATTGGGGGGGTGTGACCCAAACAACTAAAACAAAACAAAACAAAAAAAGATTCCTCTAGGGCAGAGCCACAAACTGTTGTACGAGGGCCACAAACAGCCCGCTGGCTGTGAGTTTGAGACCCCTACTTTAGATGCTGTTCTTAGCACTTTAACAAAGGCTCTGCCCTTTTAGCTTTCTTCCAACAGTTCAACTTTGACCTTCCTTTTTGTTTTTGGGCCATACCTGGCGGCGTTCAGAGGTTACTCCTGGCTTTCTGCTCAGAAATCACTCCTGGCAAGCAAGGGGGACCATATGGGATGTCAGGATTCGAACCACCTTTGATCCTGGGTCATATCTTGCAAGGCAAATGCCCTACTGCTGTGCTATCTCTGCATGTGCTAACACTGCATGGTTCCCTCAGCACCATTGAGAGTAACCCCTACCAGAGCCAAGAGTAACCTCTAAAAATGCTAGGCTTGCCCCTCAAACCAAAAATAACAATGTTGATGAAGTTTTGAAAATTAAATATGTACTTAGTTATGCTATCGATTCCTTAAAAATCTTTGAGAATAAAATGAAAAAAAAAAACTATAAATTTTGATCACACAATATGCATCACTTCATTAATACAACACCCCTAAAAAAATCTAAAGACAAAAAAGTTTCTGTAAACATGTTTAGAGCTTCTTTATAGGCCAAAAGAATTACTGGGAAATAATTGTGTAAGGGAATGTTACAGAGCCATAAAAGGATAGCTATATGGGCCCGGAGAGATAGCACAGCGGCGTTTGCCTTGCAGGCAGCCGATCCAGGACCAAAGGTGGTTGGTTCAAATCCCGGTGTCCCATATGGTCCCCCGTGCCTGCCAGGAGCTATTTCTGAGCAGACAGCCAGGAGTAACCCCTGAGCACCGCCGGGTGTGGCTCAAAAACCAAAAAAAAAAAAAAAAAAAAAAAAAAAAAAGGATAGCTATATAAAATAGGAAGATACATACAGAGTTCTACATAAAAACCAAACAAAAGATAAGATTTTGAACAGAGTAAAGTCATGTGAAAAGCAGTTATGAATGATAAGTATCTTTATGCAATCTTGGTAGTTGCTTTGTACGTAAAGCAAAGCAAGCCTCTCTAACCTCTTCTAGCTGAAGAGCTTTAGTACAAACCTCTTGCATTCGAATCTCTTCATTGTCCTGCTTTTTAAAAATTTCTAAATTTTTTAAATAAGATCTTTAAGCACCATAATTACAAACATGTTTGTAGTTGGTCTGCTTTTTTCTAATTCAGCTAATAGACTATAAAAAAGAGAAGATAAGATTAAGATAGAGAATGGAGGGTTGGAGAGATAGCATGGAGGTAAGGCATTTGCCTTGCATGCGGAAGGACAGTGGTTCAAATCCTAGCATCCCATATGGTCCTCTGGGCCTGCCAGGAGCGATTTCTGAGTGTAGAGCCGGGAGTAACCCCTGAGCACCGCCAGGTGTAACCCAAAAACAAAAAAACAAAAACAAAAACAAAAAAAGATAGAGATTGCAGATGTCTAACAGCTGTTTTAAATTTTTTCCAGTTTACTTAAATGCTTTTTCTTCTTTTTCCAAACACTGTTTTCCCTTTCAATTCTAGGCCTTTGTTTATGAGGTTCTTGTTTTGTTTTGTCTTATGATTTTTGCTTTTTGCTTTTTGGACCACACCGGGTGTCCCTCAAGGATTACTCCTGGCTCTACTCTCAGAAATCATTCTTGTCAGGCTTGGGGGGCCATATGGATGTCCAATATCCAATATTGAACCTGTGTCGGCCATGTGCAAGGCACAGTCCTACCCACTATTTTATTGCTCTGGCCTCTGCTTTTTGTTTGGTTTGTTTTTTGTTTTTTAGGCCAGATCCGGTGGCACTCAGATATTACTCCCAGTTCTGTGCTCAGAAATCACTCCTGACAGGCTTGGGGTACCCTATGGGATGTCGGGGACCAACCTGAGTTGGTCGCTTGCAAGGCAAATGCCCTACCTGCTGTGCTATTGCTCCAATCCCTTTTGCTATGCTTGATATGTAAAATCATGGTCACTTGCTTTTATTCAAAAAGCAGTTATAACATATGGTAGAAGAAGTGGTATACAATTTCAGTAACATGACTTTGTGCATATCAATTAATTTCTCAGACTTTAGCTATAAAACAGAGATTTTATTTCCTAACTACATGACAATTGGGTTAAATAAGCATTCCTTGGAGTCTGGAGAGAGAGTACAAGGTAAAGTGCTAGCCTTACATACAGTCAACCTTGATTTGATCCCAAGCACTGCCAGGAATGATCCCTAGTCCCTTCAAGAGAATATCCTTCAAGAGAAGGATAGACATAGAATAATCTCAGTCATTTGTAGTATATAGGAAAAACAATAGACAGTGTGGTAATAATATAGTGATGAGGATAGGGAGGACCAGACCATGAGAGAAAGCTTGCCAAAAAGAATGGTGAACACAGAGTAGAGAAGGGTCTACTATGACAAGGATAGATGGAACCGATCACTCAGGACAAGAACTAAGTGCTCAAAGAGGATAAAGTGACATGCATGGTAGCTCTTCATTAACAATAGTGCAAATTAGAGCTGGAGTGGTGGTGCAGCGGTAGGGCATTTTTTTCGGGGGTGCTCAGAGGCCACATCTGGTGGTGCTCAGCTGCATCCACGTAAATGACTTAACTACTGTATAATCTTCTCTCTGTTCCCAATGCTTTTGTTTTGTTTTGTTTTGGGGTCATACTTTGGTGCTCAGAGCTTACTCCTGGTGGTATGTGGGAGACCAGAGGCAGTGCTGAGGATCAAATTTGGGTTGGTTGGTCACGTGCAAGGTAAGCACCTTATCCTTTGTACTGTCTCTCCAGCCCTGGGACCTAATGATCACCTGGCAGTGCTCAGAAGTTACCTGGTTCTGTGCTCAGGAGTTACTCCTGACAGACTTGGGGGACATATAAGATGCTGAGGATTAAACCGTTTAAGTTATGAACCAGGTAAGTGGTTTATCCATTGTACTATGCCCCTTACTCAATGATTTTTTTTTTTTATTGGCCATACCTGGCGGTGCTCAGGGGTTACTCCTGGCTCTGCACTCAGAAACTGCTCCTGGGGCTGGAGCAATAGTTCAGCGGTAGGGCGTGTTTGCCTTGCATGTGGCTGACCCAGGAAGGACCACAGTTCGATCCTCCATCGTCCCATATGGTCCCCCAAGCCAGTAGTGATTTCTGAGCACATAGCCAGGAGTATCGAGAGTGTCACTGAGTGTGACTAGAAAAACCAAAAAGAAAGAAAAGAAAAAAGAAATCGCTCCTGGCAGGTTCCGGGGACCATGTGGGATGCTGGGGATCAAACCCGGGTCTGTCCAAGGTCCATTATGTGCAAGGCAAACACCCTACCACTGTACTATCACTCTGGCACAGAAAATGACTCTTTAATAGATTAACTGGGATATATACCTGCATTGTCTAATCTGGGAGTGAGCCCAAATATTTGAGAAGATTCCTGCAAACTAGAATGTAATCATCATTGGTTAGAGAAAGTTTCAGTCTCCTGAAATTACTCTTCTATATTTCTTATTTTAATGACATTGGCTAGAAATGAGCACCTAGTTAGGAAAGTAACAAAAAAGAGATGACTAGTCTCTATTTGGAACACCAAAGACAGCCATTTACAGCAACAAATAGCAGGACAGATCCAAATTCCTTAGCATCTTTAAACTAGAACCCATTATTATCTTACCACAAAAGACCAGAGAATTACTCAGGGCTACTACTTAAAATAAAACTTAATTTAATTGGCATGAGGTTTTACGAGAAATCTACCATTGTAAAGAGGAGTCAAATAACAGAATAGTTTTACTTACATTTTGAAATTACAGAAAGACTATAGGTTGATTTAACATAAAAGTCCAGAAAAAATACAAATTAGTTTTAATACAAAATATGAGAAAGAGGGCATTGGGTTTTATCTCAAAAATTAATAATAATATTAAAGGGGGCCAAAAAGATAGCATGGAGGTAAGGCGTTTGCCTTGCATACAGAAGGACGGTGGTTCGAATCTTGGCATCCCATATGGTCCTCCATGCCTGCCAGGGACGATTTCTGAGAGTAGTGCCAGGAGTAACCCCTGAGCGCCAGAGGGTGTGACCCCCCAAAAAAAAGATTTTGTGATTCATGGATAATTAGAGATATCCTTTTTCCTTTCTTATTTTATTTTTTTTTTTTGGTTTTTGAGCCACACCCAGTGACACTCAGTGGTTACTCCTGGCTATGCGCACAAAATCGCTCCTGGCTTGGGAGACCATACGGATGCCAGGATGCCAGGGGATCGAACCGCGGTCCACACCCGGCAGCACTCAGGGGTCACTTCTGGTTCTATGCTCAGAAATCGCTTCCCCGATAGTACAGCGGTAAGGTGTTTGCCTTGCACACGGCCAACACAGGGTGGACCCAGTTTAAATCCCGGCATCCCATACAGTCCCTAAGTTTGCACAGAGTGATTTCTGAGTGCAGAACCAGGAGTAACCCCTGAGAGCTGCCGGGTGTGACCCAAAAAAACAAAAAACAAACAAAAAAAATCACTCTTGGCAGGCTTGGGGGATCATACGGGATGCCAGGAATCAAACCCAGGTCCATCCTAGGTCAGCTGCATGAAAGGCAAATGCCCTACCACTGTACTATCACTCTGTCCACCCCCCCAATTAGAGTTATTCTAGCAGATATTTTGCCTTCCCTAAATTTTTTTGGGGGGAGGGGCACACCTGGTAGTGCTCAGGGCTTACTTTTGGTTCTGCACTTAGGAATCATTCCCAAGGGGATCAAGGAACCATATAGGATGCTAGAGATTGATTGCAGGTTCGCTGCATGCAAGGCAAGCACACAATACTGTACTATAACTCTGCCCCCCCTTCCCCACATTTTAATGACGTTTTTTAAATTAATGACTTCTTTTTTTTTTTTTTTTTTTGGTTTTTGGGTCACACCCGGCGGTGCTCAGGGGTTACTCCTGGCTGTCTGCTCAGAAATAGCTCCTGGCAGGCACGGGGGGACCATATGGGACACCCGGGATTCGAACCAACCACCTTTGGTCCTGGATCGGCTGCTTGCAAGGCAAACGCCGCTGTGCTATCTCTCCGGGCCCTAAATTAATGACTTCTTAATGATCAGTCTCTCCCAAAAAGATCAGATAGTTTCTTGTGGGTATCCCCTCCCCCAGCTTCTTGTTTATCCCACCTGAATGATCAGAACCGCCTTTACCTGGCATGGGTGGGTAGAGGAGTCTGCCTGGTAGGGAGAGGGGAGAAGAAAGGGAGTTAGAGACAGGAGAGGCAGCAAGGAAGCATGGAGAACAGCCAAAAGGGAGACAGAGAAGTGGCTGCTTGGAAAAGGCTTAGCATAGAAGTCATGTGAGAAATGCACATAAGGCCATGAAATAAAGCTGGCTGGCTCCTGGAACTTCAACTGACTGCTTGTGATTATTTCTCCACTGTCTCCTGCATCTTCAAGCCCAGTGGTTGAGGGGCCTAGAGGTGCTGTGCCAAGGGAAGCCTCACCCAGACAAGTGGACTTTAGATTTTATATTTAATTTAAAACAGCAGTTTCTTACAATATGCCCAGGGTGGACCTCTTCCAATAAGTATTTCACTGGAATGATGAACTAAAGGTCAACTGAGTGCAGAGGGCAAGGGAAAACCTGTTCCCATGATCTAAGAATGTTGTCTAGTTTAAATGGATAGTGAAGGCATGGGAGACTAAGAAACTCTTGTCTAGTCTTTGCCTTTTTCCCAACTAAAAAGACTATCAACCACCCCACCCCTCTGGGTTTTTTCCCTGGTATTCAACTTGTAGTACTATGGTTCTAGCCTCAATGTCCCCCCCCCCCCCGACTTTTGTGTGTGTGTGACCAAGAAGAAATTAGTTTAAGGATACTATACAGATGCATGTTTATTAGTGAAGAAGATCTATATACCTGAAAATTAATGTTTTTTTTGTTTTGGTTTTGAGCCCAACCAACTGTGCTCAGGTCTTATCCAGGACTCTGTGCTCAGGAATCATTTCTGGAGGTACTGAGGGACCAGGATTGTCATGGGCAAGGCAAATACCTTTAACACTATATTTATAGCTTTAGCCCAGAAATTTAAGATATTTGAAAACATTTTATTTTGTTTTGGGGGCCATACCTAGTGATGCTGTGAGGTTTACTTCTCGTGAACTCAAGGGACCATACAGAATGTCACAATTTGAACCCTGGTTGACCACAAGGTAAACACCTTACCTACATAATATCACTCTATTCCCTAAAATGTCTTTAACTCTATCCACTGTTAGACCTTCAACACTTTGTTGTTGTTGTTCTTTAGCGAAAGGAAAATAACCACAGTCCTTTCTGTCTGTCTCTATGACAGCCTGATTGAATGGGAAGAACCTCTGTAGCTTAAATATTTGTTCAGGCCTTTTGTACAAAAATTCTGGGGTATGGCATAAGAAATACTATAGTGGGTAAGCCTTGCATGCAGCCAACGTGGGTTTGATCTCTAGCACAGTATATGGTCCCTGAGCCCCACCAGGAGTGACGAGTGCAGAGCCAGGAGTACATTATATGGTCCCCAGAGCAAATCAGTGTGGCCAAAAGCAACCAAACAAAAAAAGCATTGATTCCTCTTTACTTGTTTTTACAATAACAAATTGGCAGTTTGTTTCTGGCTGCTGTTTTTCATTCACATAACAACAGGATGACAGGGACTGATGTCATCTTGAGCTCTTCATTTATTTTGACCTAGATTTACTTGGATTAAAGGCTCCCTCCCTCCCTCCTTCCCTCCCTCTTTCCCTTTCTCCCTTCTTCCTTCCATCCTTCCTACCCTCCCTCCTTTGATCAAACCTGGGTATCAAACGTGGGTTGGCTGGCTGCGAGCAAGGCAAATGCCCTACCCGCTGTGCTATCACTCCAGCCCCACTTAATCTTTTTTGATTTTTGGGTCACATTAGTAGTGCTTAGGACATACGCATGGTTCTGAGCCTAGGGATGATTTATGTGGGGGTCCGGAGACTATAGGAAGTGCAGGAGATCAAACCCAGGTCAGCTGAGTGTAAGACCTGACCTCCGTACTATCTCTGCACCTCTAATATTTCTTTAGAATTTATAGCCATGTAAATTCTGCAAACATATTAATAAATGTAGTTCCTTTTGTTATCCTCTCTGATTATTTTGACTATTCCTCTAGTCTGAAAAAACCTGTAAGGGTTAGAAATTTCCCTCTAGGCTGGAGAAATAACATGAAGGTAGGGCATTTGCCTTGCATGCAGAAGGATGGTGGTTCAAATCCCATCATCCCATATGGTCCTGAGCCTGACAGGAGCAATTTCTGAGCACAAAGCCAGGAGTAACCCCTGAGCACTGCCAGGTGTGACCCCCCACAAAAAAAAAAAAAAAAAAAAAGAAAGAAAGAAATTTCCCCCTGCTTCCCAGAACTCTATTAGACCTGACTAAGATTTTATCTATTTCTATCTGGCATGGGCAATTGAACCCAGGTTCTTTTTTGTTTTGTTTGTTTTTGTTTTGGGGTCACACGCAGTGGTGCTCAGGGGTTACTCCTGGCTCTGCACTCAGAAATAGCCTCCTGGAAGGCATGGGGGACCATATGAGATGCTGGGATTCTAACCACCATCTGTCTTGGGTCAGGCATGCGCAAGGCAAACGCCCTACTGCTGTGCTCAGGCCCCTGAACCCAGGTTCTTTACATATGTAAGGCAGAGAAGTATAGGCTCTGGTGCTGACAATGACTTTATAAGTCATTCAAATTCCTTTCTTCCCTAAGCCCTCCAAAAATTATGATTTAAAAGATGTGACTATCACTAATTGTGAACATCCTCAGAATTATTTTATCTTGAGGCCAGAGCAGTAACACAGTGGTAGGGTGTTTGCCTGGCACATGGCAGATGCGGGAAAGACCCTGGTTTGATTCCTGGAATCCCATATGGTCCCCTGAGCCTGCCAGGAGTAACCTGAGCGCTGCTGGGTGTGGCCCCAAAACAAAACAAAACAAAGAATTATTTTATCTTGCTCTTTAACTCCAAATAACCTACTTAGCAGGCTAAGGATGTAGCTCAGATGTAGATAATTGTTTTCCATGTGTAAGGCCCTGGGTTTGATAATAACATTAAGACAAGGAAACACAAATTATCAATCAACAGAGAGAAAATGATTGTAAATAATTTTTACAATAATGTACTGATCCCCTTGAGCACCTACCGCATTCTTCACGAGAACAGATATTAACTATTCCTTGATGTAAACTGTAAACTGATTAGATATGGACAAAATATTTGATGAACCTATCAGACTTTAGCTTTGTTGATTTATTTTATCGAAAGCTTACATCACTATGTCAACATAAGTCCATTTATGTATCAGGCTTCTGTAAATAAAGCTAAGTAAAATGCCAGGTTTCACTTTCAGGAGCTAACAAGAAGAAAAAAAAACCCCACAAAAATGTTAGACTGTTGGAAGAAGTATTTTTTTTTAGGGTCACACCCAGCTGTGTTGAGGGCATATGCCTGTCTCTGTGCTCAGAAATCATTTCTCAGGGCCGGAGCAATAGCGCAGCAGCAGGGTATTTTGCCTTGCATGTGGTTAACCCAGGATCTCGGTTTGATCCCCGGTTTCCATATGGTCTCCAAACCAGGAGCGATTTCTGAGCGCATAGCCAGGGGTAACCCCTGAGTGTCATCAGGTCTGGCCCCCAAAACAACAACAACAAAAAGAAATAATTTCTCTCTCTTTTTTTTGTTTTTGGTTCTTCGGGTCACACCTGTTTGATGCTCAGGGGTTACTCCTGGCTAAGGGCTCAGAAATTGCCCCTGGCTTGGGGGGACCATATGGGACGCTGGGGGATCGAACCATGGTCCTTCCTTGGCTAGCGCTTGCAAGGCAGACACCTTACCTCTAGCGCCACCTTGCCCGCCCCAGAAATCATTTATCTGTGGCCTGGGGGGCCATGCTCTGTGCAAAGGATAGAACCCAGGTCAGTTGTGTGCAAGGCAAGTACCCTACCCACTATATCTCCAGCAAAAAGGACGGTTTTATACTTATCAAGTGCAGCTGGATGTTAGTCTTAAATAAAAAAATTTTTTTTTCTAGGGGCCAGAGCGGTGGCACTATAGGTAAAGCATCTGCCTTGCGTGTGCTAGCCTAGGATGAACCGCGCATGGTTCGATCCCCCAACCCCTGGTGTCCCATATGGTCCCCCTAAGCCAGGAGTAGCCATGGGTGTGGCCTCCCCCATTTTTTTTCTAAATGGCTTTTTTTTTTTTTTTTTTTTTTTGGTTTTTGGTTTTTGGGTCACACCTGGCGGGTGCTCAGGGGTTACTCCTGGCTGTCTGCTCAGAAATAGCTCCTAGCAGGCACAGGGGACCATATGGGACACTGGGATTCGAACCAACCACCTTTGGTCCTGGATCGGCTGCATGCAAGGCAAACACCTCTGTGCTATTTCTCTGGGCCCTCTAAATGGCTTTAATTCAATTCATTGACAGGCAAACTTTCTCATTATTAGTCTACCCATAGTAGTCCTCAGAGAGTATATTTTGTATTTTAGAAACAGAGACTTGGGACTAGAGCAATAGCACAGCGGTAGGGCATTTGCCTTATACTTGGCCAACCCTGTACAGACCCTGATTTGATTCCCAGCATCCCATATGGTCCCCCATGCCTACCGGGAGTGATTCCTGATTGGAGCCAGGAGTAACCCCTGAGCACTGCCGGGCATGACCCAAAAACCAAAAAAAAAAAACACAAAAAACACACAAAAAAAAACCCAGGGACTTTTGGTGAGGAAGCAATTTTTTTCCTCTTTTCTCCTTTCTTTAGGTAATTCATATTCTAGAAAATAGAAACTATCTGGATGCAGCAGCAGTCAGCACCTGTGTAAAAGAAGGAAAGGGGATCTATATTCCAGCCCTCAATTATTGCCAGCCCTATTCAAATATCTCATTTTTAGTCTTTTTATTGTTGTTGTTGTTTGTTTTTTGGGCACATCCAGTGATGCTCAGGGGTTACTCCTGGCTATGCGCTCAGAAATCGCTCCTGGCTTGGGGAACCATATGGGATGCCAGGGGATTGAACCAGGGACCGTCCTAGGTTAGTGCGTGCAAGGCAAATGCCCTACTACCTGTGCTACTGTTCTGGCACCAGTCAGGGGTCATTTTTGAGCACAAAGTTAGGGGCAGTTTTCACACAGGCCGCGGGTGTGTGCACATCAACCACCCTGCAAAGGAAAAAGTTACATATGCCTCCTGTGAATAACTTTCAGAGAAAGATTACAAAAGACAGAAGAGGTCTGGAGAGACAGTACAGCAGCAGCAGTGTAGCAGTACAACAGCTGTCTTGTATGCAGCTGACACAGGTTTAATTCCAGACATCCCATATGGTCCCCCGAATACCGTCAGGAGTGACTATTGAACACAAAGCCAGGATTAACACCTGACCATCATGGGGGTGTGGCCCTCCAAAACAAAATAAAGCTAAGCAAAACAGAAAATAAAAAGAGACAGGACATAGGGCCGGAGAGATAGCACAGTGGTGTTTGCCTTGGAAGCAGCTGATCCAGGACCTAAGGTGGTTGGTTCTAATCCCGGCATCCCATATGGTCCCCTGTGCCTGCGAGGAGCTATTTCTGAGCATAAAGTCAGGAGTAACCCCTGAGCACCACTGGGTGTGGCCCCAAAAAACAAAACAAACAAACAAACAAACAAAAAGACAGGATACTAAACCATGTGTTCCCATTATCTGTGCTCCTGACCATGCTTAACTGATTGACAGAGATTCAATAAAGTGGGGCTGGAGTGATAGCACAGTGGTAGGGTATGTGTCTTGCATGCTGCTGATCTGGGATGGACCCAGGTTTAATTCTCAGCATCCCACATGGTCCCCCAACCCTGCCAGAAGCAATTTCTGAGTGCAGCCAGCTGCTGGGCATGGCCCCAAAACAAACCAACAAAAATAACAACAACAACAAAAAGCGATTCAGTAAAGTACTCTAAAGGTTCACAAAATGTAATCTCATTATAGTTATCTTTTTGGGGGGTTTTGTTTTGTTTTTTGGGGGGGCCACACCCAGTGATGCTCAGAGGTTACTCCTGGCTATGCGCTCAGAAATCGCTCCTGGGCCCGGTGAGATAGCACAGCGGCGTTTGCCTTGCAAGCAGTCGATCCAGGACCAAAGGTGGTTGGTTCGAATCCCGGTGTCCCATATGGTCCCCCGTGCCTGCCAGGAGCTATTTCTGAGCACACAGCCAGGAGTAACCCCTGAGCGCTGCCGGGTGTGGCCCCAAAACTAAAAAAAAAAAAAAAAAAAGAATATTATGGCTGCAGCGATAGCACAGCAGGTAGGCTGTTTGACTTGCACCAAGCTGACCTGGGTTCAATTCCCAGCAACCCATATGGTCCCCAAGTCTGCCAGGTGTAGGCTTTTTCTTTTCTTTCTTTCTTTTTTTAAAGCATGTTTGTTTATTGATTTATTTTTGTTTTTGTTAATTTTTTGGGGGGGAGGGATACAACTGGCAATGCTCAGGGGTTATTTCTGGCTTTGTGCTTAGGGATCACTCCTGGCAGACTTGGGGTATGTGGGGATCGAACCCGGTTCTCCTGAGTACAAGGCAAATGCCTTACCCTCTGTGCTCTTGCTCTGGCCCCATGTCAGAAGTAACTTTTGAGGGCAGAGCTCAAAAACCAGAAAGAAAAATGTATATTAATGATATACATTTACAAACTAAAACTTCTGTGCTTTACACTCCCTGAGCAATTCATAAGTGACAAGTGACCATATAATCATGGAAGTTTTAAGAGGTACCCCCAGAATCCAAGGTCTATCTTAGAAACTCTTCATCTTCCTATACCATTATTAGCACCCCAGCCACCCAAAGCCAGTATATATAGTAAAGTTCTTCTTTTTCTTTTCTTTCTTTCCTTTTTATTTTTTTTTTTTTGGGGGGGCTACATCAGGGATTACTCTTGGCTCTGCACTAAGAAATTTCTCCTGGCACGCTTGGGGAACCATTTGGAATGCCAGGATCAAACCTGAGTCCGTCCTGTGTCAGCCCCATGCAAGGCAAACACCCTTCTACTGTGCTATCTCTCCAGCCCCAGTAAAGTTCTTTAAGTGAATTTTTCTCTACTGTGAACAGTCATAAAGAATGAGGCTTGTTCTGACCCATCTCTCATGAAACATTTCTGTGAAGAGTCACCAGATCCTTACACATAATCAGCATTTTTGTTTGCTGCAATTCCAGTCATTTCCTACCTCAGACCAGTTTCAACATGCACCAACTTTAGCTCTGATTCTACATTGTGTGTGCTGGAATGACATCAGCTGTCTTACCCCTTAGGGTCTGAGAAGAGGAAAGTTACAATGGTGCTTTGAGGCATAACAAAGCCCCTTCCTCTCTATTTAGATTTCTGACATTTTCCCCCTTCCACTTAAAATTCTTTGCATTGAAAAAAATTTTTTTTAATTTAAATTAAGAACATAAGGGGGAAGAGGGAGTTGACTGGGAAGAGGGAGTTGACTGGCTTAAGGGACTGAAAATGAAGAGGGAAAAGAATTTAAGAAAAGTCATAAAATTGCTGTGTGGTTACATTTCTTGCCAATTTATTTAAACTGTAAAATAGAGCTAAAATGCAAAAACAAGGAAAAGGGCTCTAGTTTTTTAAATTTTTATTTTTTAAACTTTTATTTATATTTATTGATTGATTGACCTTTGGGCCACATTCAACAGCCCTCAAGGATCACCCCTGGCAG
The DNA here is from genome assembly GCF_024139225.1 of Suncus etruscus. NCBI lineage: Eukaryota > Metazoa > Chordata > Mammalia > Eulipotyphla > Soricidae > Suncus > Suncus etruscus. The sequence goes on from NC_064858.1 coordinate 76,300,820, forward strand.
GCATGGAGGACCATATGGGATGCCAGGAATTGAACCACTGTTGGTCCTGGGTCAGCCTCATGCAAGGCAAACACCCTACCACTGTGCTATCTCTCTGGCCCTGGATTATTTTTTATATTTTATATTTATATTTTATTTTTTGGGTTTTGAGTCACACCTGATGGAGCTCAGGGGTTACTCCTGGCTGTCTGCTCAGAAATAGCTCCTGGCAGGCACGGGGGACCATATGGGACACCAGGATTCGAACCAACCACCTTTGGTCCTGGATCGGCTGCATCCAAGACAAATGCGCTGTGCTATCTCTCCGGGCCCCACATTTTTTTTTTAACTTTATTTATTGATTGGTTGTTGGGCCACACACACCTAGTGGCGCTCAGGAGTCACTCCTGGCTCTGCACTCAGAAATCGCCCCTGGCAGGCCAGGGATCATATGGGATGCTGAGAATCAAACTGGGTCCCTCCCGGGTCAACCACATGCAAGGCAAATGCCCCACCGCTGTGCCATCTCTCCGGGCCTCTTAGTTATTCAAATTTTTAAAAATTCTTTCTACAGCCTCACTTGAGTATTCCACTAAACTAAAGAACTTAATTTTTTGGTATAGTACCAGGGATCAAACTCAGGGCCTGACACATGCAAGGGAAATGTGAAAAGCTCACTCAAGAAGTTTTCCAGGCAGGAACGCAAGATATGGGAACAGAGCCTTGACTGAGTCACAGCAAACACAACTAAGGAACTTAGGATGAGTTATCTAAGTTTTGTGTCAGAATGTTTCATATTATTAATTCTCTAAATATAGAGAGTTCAGCCAAATATTTAGTTTGGAAAGCACTGGTTTTCCCATCGAGATGGAATTTGATGGCTTTGCTCCCTGCCAGATGTTTATTTAATTAAAATGACTTTTGTAACATACCATCCCATGTATAAAGCCAGATCTGCAGGAAAGTATGAGAAAACTGGAAAAATTTATCAGTCCCACTTGCCCTGGATTGTGTTATAAATCACCACATATGTAACTCATTTTCTAGTTCAGTAATTCCCTCTGGGGACCTGGTCTGCAATCCACATGAAGGATCAAATTTCATTAGCAGTTGTAGGAAAATGCAACCCTGTATATTTGCAAGTCAAAACTCCTGAAGGCCACAGCTAGTCTGGCTAACTTCAATGGTTTTTTTTTTCCCTGGGAGAGAATTTTAGCTGATAGAAAACATTTGTTGGAAGGCACAGATGAGGAAGTTGAGAAGAAAAGGGATTCAGCTAGCAAAAAGACAACTAAGCCTCAGTCTTAATGGTAAACTCTGGCCTTAACACTCATCCTGCAGCTGTGCCCCAGTGGAGAGGTTCAGCAGTAATTCCACCCCCAAAGGCTACAAATGACAAAGGCAAAAAAAAAAAAAAAAAAAAAAGACAAATTTAAAGAGCTGGCCTAGGAGTCCGGGAGATAGCTCAAAAAGGCTAGTGTGCATGCTTTGTAAGCAGGAGGCCAGTTAGATCTCTGGCTCTGCAAGGTCCCCTTGCACCACCACCAAAGGGAGTAACCCTAGCACAGTCCCTTCTCCTCTCCCCCAGTTCTCTTTCTCTCTTTCACACCACCACCAAACGGAGTGACTCCAGCACAGTCCCCCCTCCCCCAGTTCTCTCTCTCTCTCTCTCTCTCTCTCTCTCTCTCTCTCTCTCTCTCTCTCTCTCTCTCTCTCTCTCTCTCTCTCTCCCTCTCACTCACACACACACACACACACACACACACACACACACACACACACACACACACACACAATCTGCCTACTGGTGGAGAGGAGCAAGTATCAAGCTGGGAGTAGCCCCTGAACTCTGCTGGGTGTGGCCCCCAAACAACAAAAAGTCACAAAAACAGCATATTGGTATCAAATTATCTTCAACTCCTCTAGATATTAAACTAAATCCCAGAGTGTACTTGATTCCTCATAAAACTGGGCCAGAGAGACTTAAAGCATCACTGTGAAGAATTCCTTGACTTTAGTTAACTGATGTAACTAAAAGACTTCCTGATCATATATTTGCCCCTAGTCTAGTCTAGAGAACCTCTTTCTGTTTAGTTATTTGAAAATTGTCTTTGTCAAGTTTCAAACCCACTCAGTCCTTACCTTGGTTTGAGCTGCTTCACCTTTCTCAAACATCATCTTCAGTCTGTTTAGTGGAACATTATATTTCTCAATCTTGTTTGCAGCTTCTGGGTTTTCACTGCTTTCAGGTTTTCTTCCTTCATGCCTGGATTCTTCCAGACAATTTTCCATTTTTTCACTTTCCATTGAGCGGTGGTTCCGGATGTGAATATTCCGAGAAAGAACTTCAGGCGGTGATCTGAAGCTAGCTCTTGGTTGTACTGGCTCCTTTTGGTCAGTTTTGAGCCCTGAATCAAAATTGCTGACTGCTTCGACGGTAGAACAGTGGCCTGGGTGCCTCTTGACCTCAGTGCTGCTGTTTTGCAGGTAATCTGTGTGAGCGGCTGCTTCCAGCACGGGGGTCTCCCACTTCTTCTTCAGTACAGTTAGAATGCCCCTTCTAAAATGCTGGGGGTGATTTTCAGTGTTCTAGAAGAACAAGAAGTAAGTGCCAGTTAGAACTTGCCTGCTGAAACAGTAAAACATGTTCTTTGTAAAATGAAAGTTAAGACTCGGGAGCTGTTCCTGGTTCGGCGTTTCAGGCAGCTGTGAACAGTTAAAGCTCTGCCACATGGAGAAAGCATCCACCCAGCAGAGGGAGAGGGGAAGAGAGAAAAAGTCTGGATCTGAAGCAGGAAGTGATAAAACAGGATAGCCTTATAAGGACAAAATAAGAAGAAAGGAGAGTCCAGATCTAATGATAGTTACATTGCAGACAAGAGGTTTTTCAGATGTTGATGGGGAAACAAAAAATTAGAAGCCAAAACCAGGTACCTTACACAATGCAGATACAGAAAATCAAAGTTTCCCATTACACAACAGAAAATTACATGGTGAATTCTATTTGTTGTTTAATTCTTTAAAATAGGACAAAGACACTGTGTAGATGGACCTATACAATATCAATAATTTTAAGTAATATCCAAGATGGAAACTACTTGTTGAAATTTAAAAAATTACTGGACGTTAAGATGTATTTGTACAAATAATTCATATCTGGGGCCAGAGCGATAGCACAGTGGCAGGACATTTGCCTTGCACATAGCTGACCAGGATGGACCTGGGTTCAATCCCTAGCATCCCATATGGTCCCCTGAGCCTGCCAGGAGTAATCCCTGAGAGCCTCCAGTGTGGACCAAAAGCCAAAAATAAAAAATCGGGGCTGGAGATATAGCATGGAGGTAAGGCGTATGCCTTTCATGCAGAAGGACGGTGGTTCGAATCCTGGCATCCCGTATGGTCCCCTGAGCCTGCTAGGAGTGATTTCTGAACGCAGAGCCAAGAGTAACCTCTAAGCACTACTGGGTGTGACCCAAAACCCCAAAAAATAAAAATAAAATAAATTGTGTAGAAAACAGTCAAATTTTATTTTATTTTATTTTATTTTTATTTTTATTTTTATTTTTTTTTGGTTTTTGGGCCACACCCGGTGACGCTCAGGGGTTACTCCTGGCTACGCGCTCAGAAGTCGCTCCTGGCTTGGGGGACCATATGGGACGCCGGGGGATTGAACCACGGTCCGTCCAAGGCTAGCGCAGGCAAGGCAGGCACCTTACCTTTAGCGCCACCGCCCGGCCCCTCAAATTTTATTTTTATGTTAAAAATCTTTCAGTTTCCTGTTCTTTTCTACATGTTTGTCTATTTGTAAATTCTCAGTTATTAAAAACAAAACAACACAGTTTTGCAGAAACTTTGGTTGTAATGTTCAGTTTTCATATGAAACATCACCACTCTCCACTTCCACGCCTTCCCAATGAATCATTCACATTAATTCCTTCTTGCCCTGCATTTCTGTAGCCTGTAATTCATCGGTTTATTCAACTAAGAAAGAAAGGACAAACCACTGAGGGCTGAAAGACTTCACGGAATTAAATAGGATTAGTAATTATATTGGGAATTAAGTCTGTCACCCAATTCTGTTTCTGCATACAGTTTGAGATAAGACATTAAAAAAAAAAAAAACAAAGACTAAGAGCAGGGACCAACCTCTCGATTTTAGGGTTTACATCTGAACCAATACACAAGATGATTCACTGGAGTAAGTATGTACGGATCAATGATAAAAGAAGAATAAAACTTTCTTTCTGGAAAAGAGGGTATTAAAATACAGCCCCAAAGTTTGCCCTGCTTTCTCTGCCAGCTGCATTCTTGGGTGCTACCTCCTGCCACACAATGGATGATGATGAGTCATCCGAGGCTCCTACTTCAAGCTACTCTGCCCTATTAAACAGGAGAGTATGTGGCATTTTGACTCCATAACTGGACACTACTTTTTCTCAGAATCATGATCAAAGTAAATTTGTTAACATATTAAAGTTCATATATAAAAGTTCTAAAGTTCTTATATTTTTTATTATTAAAAGATATTTAAGGGGCCGAAGAGATAGCATGGAGGTAGGGCATTTGCCTTGCATGCAGAATGGTTTGAATCCTGGCGTCTCATTTAGTCCCTCGAGCCTACCAGGAGTGATTTCTGAGCGTAGAGCCAGGAGTAACCCCTCAGCGCTGCCAGGTGTGACCCAAAAAACAAAAAACAAATAAAAATATTTAAAGGCTGGAGCAATAGCACAATGAGTAGGCATTTGCCTCACATACAGCAACCAGCGTTTTATTCCTGGCATCTCATATAGTCCCCTTACTCTTCCAGGAGTAACCCCTGAGCACCGTTGTATGGCCCCAAAATAAAAACAAAGCAAAACTAAAATTTAGCTACACCTGGCAATGTTCAGGGGTTACTCATGGCTCTGTACTCAGGAATTACTCCTGTTGGTGCTCTAGAGAGCATGCGGGATACTGCTCATTGAACCTAAGGTGGATGTGTGCAAGGCAAGCACTCTACCTGCTGTACTATTGCTCCTATTTTTAGTTTAAAAAAAAAAAAAAAAAAAAAAAAAAGCCCTAGCAGGTAGGGTCTGGAGCTATAGAGCGGGTTTGATATCTGGCACCGCTAATGGTGCCCGAAGGTCTCCAGGAGTGATTTCTGAATGCAGTGCTAGAGATAAGCCCTGAGTACTGAAGAGTATGGCCCACCAACCAAAACAAAAGAGCAAATTAAGGCCAAAAGAGAGATAACTCAATGTGCTAGTGCACATGTTTTACATGTGGGAGACAAGGGTTTTATCCTGGCACATCCATAGTTAGCACCACTGGGAGCAATTTTTGGAGACTGAGCTAGAAGCAGCCTTGAATACTTACAAGTGTGGCTCCGAACAACAGTCACACAAAAAGCAAATAAATAATAGCATGATTTCATCTATAGTAAAAATAGCATCATTTCATCTATAACTATAAACAAGAAAAATACTCCTGAGGGAAAAAATATCAGGATAATATAAGGTTATCTTTGGTTCATGAATCATATGGGCTTTGTATTTTACTTTTGACAATAAATGTGTATTAAAACGTAATAAAAATGAATATAGATTAGAAAAATATTTGGCACATGTGAGGCAAATACCCTATCACTTGCACCATTGCTCTGCCTCCCCCCCATAATTTTCTAAGTCACCTTACATTAAAAAAAAAAATGGGGCCAGAGAGACAGCACAGCAGTAGGGCATTTGCCTTGCACGCAGCTGATCCAGGACAGACGGCGGTTCGAATCCCAGCATCTCATATGGTCCCCCAAGCCTTCCAGGAGTAACCCCAGAGCATCATTGGGTGTGTCCCAAAAACCCTCCCCCCAAAAAAAAAAGAAAAAAAAAAAGAAAATTATGAAGGGGGACCAGCGTGATAGTACAGTGGGTAAGGGGCCAGCCTTGCTGTAGCAGACCCAAGCTCAATCCCAAGTATCCCATTCGGTCCTCTGAGCCTGCCAAGGATGATTCCTGAGTACAGAGCCAGGACTAATCTTGAGCACTCTAGGTGTTTCCCCTCCCCCGCCCCCAAAAAACAGACAAACTAAAAAAGAAAGTTAAGAGTTGGGAAAACAGAACTATTTGTTCAAGCTAGAACACAAGCTTAAAGATCAAAGCAAGCAGAGACATAGGAAGATTACTTGTTCAAGGGAGAATGCTAGCTTGAACATTGTTATTTTCCAGAAATAGCTTCAGAGGTGTCTAGGGGGCCACACCTGGTGTTGCTAGGAAATAGCAGCAGCATTTAAGGCAAGTACCTACCTTGGTGCTCTCTATCCAGTCTTTGAAAAGAAGCTTTTAAAAGATACAAGTTCAAAAACATTGGCATGAGGTTAAGATAGGAAAGGGCAGGCCGGAAATAGCATGGAGGTAAGGCTTCCATGCAGAAAAACGGTGGTTCGAATCCTGGCATCCCATATAGTCCCCGGAGCCTGCCAGGGGCGATTTCTCAGCGCTTCCGGATGTGACCCCCCCAAAAAACAAAAAAAAGATAGGAAAGGGCAAGACTGAGTGTTCTGAGAACATTATCGACACACACACACACACACACCCCTCATTCCTGGCAGCATTACCCAGGCCAGATTATAGATGATCAGATCTTTAAAACCAAAACTAGCCAAGATGGGAAACAACGCCTTTAAACTTGTATTTGATCCCCTGCATCCCATATACCCCTCCCCCAGTCTACCAGGAGTGATTCCTGAGTGAAGAGCAAGGAACAATCCCTGAACATTGCCATGTGTGACCCCCAAAACCCAAAATAAAAACTACTTTACCTCACTAAAACGAAAAATCTGCCTATCAGGCCAGAACGATAACACAGCAGTAGAGTGTTTACCTTGCACCTGGGGACAGAACCAAGTTCGATCCCCGGCATCCCAAATGGTCTCATGAGCCTACCAGGAGTGATTACTGAACAGAGCCAGGACTCAGAAATCGCTCCTGGCAGGCTCGGGGAACCATATGGGATAGGATGCTGAGATTTGATCCACTGTCGTCCTGCATGCAAGGCAAATGCCCTACCTTCATGTTGTACCTCACTGTTCATTTACATTTCTTTATCAAGGTGGCTTAAATATTCCTGATAATTATTTGGAGCACTGATAGAAGGGGATGTTCCCAAGAGGATTGAGAAAGCCTATGGTTGAGATAAGGGATCTTCTGGGGGGTGCTTGGGGCCTCTACAGAATGACCCCTGGAGATGCTCAGAGAACCTAAGTTGGCTTTAAGTAAGACATGCAGCTTAACTCTATTTTTTTGTTTATTTGTTTTTGTTTTTAGGTCACACCCAGCAGTACTCTGGAGTCACTCCTAATGAGCTTCAGGGGTGGGGGGGGAACTATATGGGATGTCTGGGATTGAACCTCGTGTGGCCATATGCAAGGCCATGTACTCTCATATCACTCGGGACCTTAACTCTATCTCTTTTTTTTTTTTTTTTTTTTGTGGTTTTTGGGTCACACCTGGCAGTGCTCAGAGGTTTTTCCTGGCTCCGTGCTCAGAAATCGCTCCTGGCAGGCACGGGGGTCCATATGGGACGCCGGGATTTGAACTGATGACCTTCTGCATGAAAGGTAAACGCCTTACCTCCATGCTATCTCTCCGGCCCAAACTCTATCTCTTAATGTACTATCTCTTCATATTGTTTCTTCTTTCATTACCTTTTCATATACTTCTTTCTTGGCTGCCAAATATGATGGACACATGTTTTATTTAATTTGATTTTTCTAAGGTTCCTCTGTCCATGGATTCTAATAATTCCTCAATTTTCTCTAAGTTTCTGTTCCTTGCTCCTTTAGTGGTAGAGTCCCTAAATTTCTGACTTCAGCTTTCTTTATTATACATATTTTCTGTACATGATGTCATAGGTAGCTTTCACCTATCTGTCATCTGTTGCTGACCTTTAACTCCAGCCAAATAACTGTCATTACCTAGCATTCTACCTGGATTGCCTAGAGGCAGCTTAACTCATCCTTGACTAAGATTCAAGTCTTTCCTCTCAATTCTCTAGTCACCTTTTAGTCCGTTTCCTTTCCTTTGTTTTCCATCTTGGTGACTGACAATTTTTTTGTGTGCGTGCGTGTGTGTGTGTGTGTGTGTGTGTGTGTGTGTGTGTGTATGTGTGTGTGTGTGTGTGTAGTTTGGGGTCACACCCAGAAGTACTCAGGGCTATTCCTGGCTCTGCTTGATGGGTTAGTCCTAGGTCCCAAGTAGTACTGGAGATCTACATGTTAAAATATACACTAAAACCACATGTTAAAATATATACTAAACTCTACCAACAGAGACTGTGTGAAAAATCAAAGTGTATTGGCACTACAATGACCTGGATTGGACAAACTAGTTTGCCTGGAGCCTAGAGTTGGTTTTATGTCAGGAAAGTTCCTTTCCATGTCCCTCATGTTTTGGTGGGCCTATGCAAACAATAATTGCCACTCTAACACCATTTTTACTGTGCTCCTTTGACTCTAATCCTTAAGAAAAACAACCCACTTAAACTTTTGAGGTTAACTTAAACTAATATGCATGTGCATGGAAATGTAAAAAAGTACTTTGCCTTCAATGTTTAAGGAGTTACATAAGTTTTATGGCTTTAGATTGCTTTGTGTGCTGCTAAGAAATATTATGTACTACAATCTGGGGGCTTGAGGGACAAAGTAATTGTACATGGGTTCTGTTTTATTTTTCTTAATGTTCTTTGGCTGAAAGTTCAAAGTTAAGATATCAGCAATGGGACTACTGAGAATTCTGTTTATGGGTGATTGTCCTTCCACTGTAACTTTACCTTGTCCTCTTTCTTTGCATCTCTGTTCTCATAATTAAAAATAAAAAAATAATTAAAAAATATATACTAAACTCTTGTGCTCTCTCTCTCTCCAGCCATTTTTCTCTTTTCCCTTCCCTCTTCTTCCTTATATCAAGCCCAGTCTTCACATATAAGGCAAATAAGTTCTCTACTACTGAGTTATATTCCCAAGTGTCAGGATCATATTATTATTATTATTATTATTATTATTATTATTATTATTATTATTTAAACAGCATGGTTACAAGGTTGCTCATAATATAGTTACTTTTTTTCCAACAGTTAAAGTTGTTCATAATTGAGTTACAGTCATAAAATGCACCTTCATCAGTGTGCATTTCCCACCACCAATGTCAACGGTTTCCCATCACCCTCTTCTCTCCCACCTACTTCCCTCATTCATTCACATTGTTAGGATAGTTCTCAATGTAGTTATTTCTCTAATACCACTCACCACTCTTTGGGGTGAGCTTCATATTGGGAGCTGGACCTTCCAGCCCTCATCTCTATTGTCTTTGAGAATTATTGCAACAATGTCTCTTATTTTCCTTAAAACCCATAGATGAGGGAGACTATTCTGCGTCTATCTCTCTACCTCTGACTTATTTCACTCAGCATAATAGATTCCATGTACATCCATGTATAGGAAAATTTCATGACTTCATCTCTCCTGCCGGCTGCATAATATTCCATTGTGTATATATATGTACCACAGTTTCTTTAGCCAATCATCTGTTGAAGGGCATCTTGGTTGTTTCCAGAGTCTGGCTATTGTAAATAGCGCTGCAATGAATATAGGTGTGAGGAAGGGATTTTTGATTTGTATTTTTTGTGTTCCTAGGGTATATCCTTAGGAGTGGTATAGCTGGATCATATGGGAGCTCAATTTTCAGGTTTTGGAGGAATCTCCATATTGCTTTCCATAAAGGTTGGACTAGACAGCATACCCACCAGCAGTGGATAAGAGTTCCTTTCTCTTCACATCCCTGCCAGCACTGCTTGTTCTCATTCTTTGTGATGTGTGCCAATCTCTGTGGTATGAGATGGTACCTCATAGTTGTTTTGATTTGCATCTCCCTGATGATTAATGATGTGGAGCATTTTTCATGTGCCATTTGGCCATTTGTATTTCTTCTTTAGAAAAGTGTCTGTTCATTTCTTCTCCCCATTTTTTGATGGGATTAGATTTTATTTTCTTGTAAAGTTCTGTCAGTGCCTTGTATATTTTGGATATTAGCCCCTTATCTGATGTATTGGGTTTCTCTCACTCTAGTATTATGGGCACTATTCCCTTTGAGGTACAGAAGCTTCTCAGCTTAATATAGTCCCATCTATTTATCTCTGCTTCCACTTGTTTGGAGAGTGCTGTTTTCTTCTTAAAGATGCCTTTAATCTCAATGTCATGAAGTGTTTTACCTATGAGTTGTTCTATATACTTTATGGTTTCAGAGCCAATATCAAGGTCGTTAATCCATTTGGATTTTACCTTCATACATGATGTTAGCTGGGGGTCTGAGTTCACTTTTTTGCAAGTGGCTAACCAGTTGTGCCAACACCACTTGTTGAAGAGGCTTTCCTTGCTCCATTCAGGATTTCTTGCTCCTTTATAAAAAAATTAGGTGATTGTATATCTGGAGAACATTCTCTGAGTACTCAAGCCTATTCCACTGATCTGAGGGTCTGTCTTTAGTCCAATACCATGCTGTTTTGATAAGTATTGCTTTGTAATACAGTTTAAAAATTGGGGGAAGTAATGCCTCCCATATTCCTTTTCCCAAAGATTGCTCTAGCTATTCTAGGGTGTTTATTGTTCCAAATGAATTTCAGAAGTGTTTGATCCACTTCTTTGAAGAATGTCATGGATATCTTTAAAGGGATCACATTAAATCTGTAAAATGCTTTGGGGAGTATTGCCATTTTAATGATGTTAATCCTGCCAATCCATGAGCAGGGTATGTGTTTCCATTTCTGTGTGTCCTCTCTTATTTCTTGGAGCAGGGTTTTATAGTTTTCTTTGTATAGGTCCTTTATGTCTTTAGTCAAGTTGACTCCTTGATATTTGAGTTTGTGTGGCACTAATGTGAATGGGGTTGTTTTCTTAATGTCTATTTCTTCACTATTATTATAGGTGTATAAAAAGGCCATTGGTTTTTGTGTGTGAATTTTGTAGCCTGCCACATTGCTATATGAATCTACTGTTTCTAGAAGCTTTTTGGTATAGTATCATGTCATCTGCAAACAGCGAGAGTTTGATTTCTTCCTTTCCGATCTGGATTCCCTTGATATCTTTTTCTTGCCTACTCACTATAGCAAGTATTTCTAGTACTATATTGAATAAGAGTGGTGAGAGAGGACAGCCTTGTCTTGTACCGAAATTCAGAGAAAAGGCTTTTAGTTTTTCTTTTCTTTTTTTTTTGTTTTTTTTTTTTTTTTTGGGGGCCACACCCTGTGACGCTCAGGGGTTACTCCTGGCTATGCGCTCAGAAGTTGCTCCTGGCTTCTTGGGGGACCATATGGGACGCCGAGGGATCGAACCGCGGTCCGTCCTAGGCTAGCGCAGGCAAGGCAGGCACCTTACCTCCAGCGCCACCGCCCGGCCCCAGGCTTTTAGTTTTTCTTCATTGAGGAAAATATTTGCCATTAGCTTGTGGTAGATGGCCTTAACTATACTGAAAAAGGTTCATTTCATTCCCATCTTGCTGAGTTTTTTTTTTTTTAATCAAGAATGGGTGTTGGACCTGACTTCATTTTTTCTAATAGCTGCATACTATTCCATTGTGTAGATATACCACATTTTCTTTAGCTACTCATCTCTTGTCAGGCACCTGGGTTGCTTCCAGATTCTAGCTATTGTAAATAGTGCTGCAATGAACATAGGACTGTAGAGGTCATTTCTGTATTGTGTTTTTGTGTTCCTAGGGTATATCCCTAAAAGTGGTATTGCTGGGTCATAAGGAAGCATGATTTCCAGGTTTTTTGTTGTTGTTGTTGTTGTTTGGTTGGTTTTTGGGTCACACCCGGCAGTGCTCAGGGATCACTCCTGGTTCTACGCTCAGAAATCGCTCCTGGCAGGCTTGGGGGACCACATGGAATACCGAGATTCGAACCACTGTCCTTCTGTATGCAAGGCAAATGCCCTACCTCCATGCTATCTCTCCAGCCCCTCAATTTCCAGGGTTTTTTTAGGGTCACACCCAGCAGCGCTCAGATGTCACCCCTGGCTCCACACCCAGAAATCGCCTCTGGCAGGCACAACCACATGGGATGCCGGGATTCAAACCACCATCCCTCTGCCTCAAAGGCAAATGCCCTACCTCCATGCTATCTCTCTGGCCCCTCGATTTCAGGTTTTTAAAGGAATGTCCATATTGTTTTCCAGGAAGGATGGACCATACGACATTCACACCAGCAATGAATGAGAGTCCCTTTTTCCCTATATCCACACTGGCACTGCTTTTTCCTGTTCTTTGTGATGTGTGCCATTTTCTGTGGTGGGAAATGGTACCTCATTGTTGCTTTGATTTGTATCTCACTGTTCAAATATGCCAGATCATCCTGGTTCAACCTAGCGAGTTTATAGAAGCCCAAAAATGTATTCATTTCTTCCAGGTTCTCCTATTTTGTGACATAGAGTTTCTCAAAATAATCTTACTACCCTTGGAATGTCTATAGTTTCTGAAATAATCTCCCCCCTTTCATTTCTATCTGGTTTATTAACTTTCTCTCTTTTTGTAAGTCTTGCTAGTGGTTTGTTAATTTTTTGTTTGTTTGTTTGTTTGTTTTGGGGCCATAACCAGTGGCACTTAGGGGTTGCTCCTGGCTCTATGCTCAGAAAGCACTCCTGGCAGGCTCAGGGGACCATATAGGTTGCTGGGAATCTAATCCAGGTCCATCCTGAGTAGGCCTCGAGCAAGGCAAATGGCCTACTGCTGTGCTATCTTTCAGGCCCTGATTTTATTTTTTTAAAGAACCAACTCTTGCTGTCATTAATCTTTTAGATTACTTTTGGGTTTCCAGTTCATTAATTTCTGCTCTGAGCTTTGTTCTTTCCTTCTGTCTGCCTATTTTTAGTTCATTTTGTTGATCCTTCTCAAAATTTTTAAGCTGTTCTATTAAGCTTTTTAAGTACGCTCTTCCATCATTCCTTTTTTTTTTTTTTTTTGGGCCACACCCGTTTGACGCTCAGGGGTTACTCCTGGTTATCCGCTCAGAAATCGCTCCTGGCTTGGGGGACCATATGGGACGCCGGGGGATTGAACCTCAGTCCATCCTACGCTAGCGCTTGCAAGGCAGACACCTTACCTCTAGCGCCACCTTCCCGGCCCCGTCATTCCTGATGAATACTTAAAAGAAGATAAATTTTCCTCTTAATACTACTATTGCTGTGTCTCACAAATTTGTGTCTTCATTCTCATTTGTTTCCAGAAATCTTTTGATTTGATTTTTGATTTCACTAACCCACTTGCTATTTGGCAGTGAGCTCTTTAATTTCCCGGTGTTAAAGTTCTTTCTCTGTGTCTATTTGTAATTTACTTCTAATTTCAGTGCATGATGATCTGAGCCAAGATTGTTTTTGCTGTTTTTCCTTTTCTTTTTCCTTTTTTTGGTTTTTCGGGCCATACCCGTTTGATGCTCAGGAGTTACTCCTGGCTAAGCGCTCAGAAATTGCCCCTGGCTTGGGGGGACCATATGAGATGCCGGGGGATCAAACTGCAGTCCTTCCTTGGCTAGCGCTTGCAAGGCAGACACCTTACCTATAGCGCCACCTCACCGGCCCCAACCTTTTCTTTTTCTTTTTTGTTTTTGGGTAACACTTGGCGGCTCTCAGGAGTTACTCCTGTCTCTGCACTCAGAAATCACTCTTGGCAGGCTCAGGGGACCATATGGGATGCCAGGAATCGAACCCGGTTTCATCCCAGGTCAGCCACATGCAAGGCAAATGCCCTACTGCTGTGCTATTGCTCTGGCCCAGTTTTTATTTTCAGGGAAAGTGAAAGGAGAGAGTTGTGCATGAAACCCACTATCCACTCACTCCCCAGGAATATTCCTGATTCTGTGCTCAGAAATAAACCCTGAACCACGGCAGATGCTTATGGGACCATAGTGATGCTGGGGATTAAAATTGTCCTGGCCTCAGACAAGGCAAGTACCTGATATCCTCTCTAGCCCCCATATTTATTTTTTCGAATGTCAAATGTGCCTCCATGTTGTATGTGCTGCTTCTTTCTCTGCCATTTCTTTACCCAATATAATGAGCTGATTGCTATTTGTCCTCAAATTCAGTCAGGCACCATTTCTTCAAGGAAACCTTCCTTGATGTGAACCAGTCCAAATTATAGGTCCCTCCTAAAATCTCCAGCACCGTCAATACTCCCAAAGCACGTGAACTATTTCTTAGATACGGTGCTTATTGCAATAAGATTGTACATTTTATTTTCCAAACTTGAATGTAGGAGCCTTATCTTTTCCCTCTTTATATTTTCAGCACATGGCACCTAAAAGATCATCCACAAATATTTGTTTCACTAATTATGTCAACTTACCTCTTCCCATTGGAATGTAAAATCATTCTAAACATCTTTTTTCCTTGTGTCTCCATAGTATAAGGTGTCCTGGCATTCATGCTGTCAAATTTGGGGGTAATTTCAGGTTATCTACTAGACTCTGTTGATAATGCTCCTTTTTTTTTTCTTTTCTTTTTTGGTTTTTGGGCCACACCCGGTGACGCTCCTGGCTTGGGGGACCATATGGGACGCCGGGGGATCGAACCGCAGTCCGTCCAAGGCTAGCGCAGGCAAGACAGGCACCTTACCTCTAGCGCCACCGCCCGGCCCCTGATAATGCTCCTTAATGCTTTTCTCATTTCTTTGTTTTTAAGTTTTTGGGCCACACCCAGTGATGCTAATGGTTATTCCTGGCTATATGCTCAGAAATTACTCCTGGTTTGGGGGACCATATGGGACACTGGAGGATTAAACCACTGTCCTTCCAAGGTTAGCGCATGTAGCCCTACCACTTGCAACACCATTCCAGCCTCACTTTTCTCATTTTTTATATCTTGTTTTTTTTTTTGTTTCTATAGCTACTTCACCTTTTGCTTCCTCTCATTTCTTCAGTTGATTCTCTCCAATCTTTAAACATCAAGGTGCCCTGAATTCAGCTGTCAGACCGATTTTCCTTTCTAAACATTTACCCTCTGGCTGAGCTCATGAATCTTTTTTTTTTGCAGGGGTTTGGTGGTTGGGGAGGAAGTGGTGTAGTATTGCTCTGGGGGCCCACCACCCAGGAAATTCTTGGACAACTGGACACTTAGCTCAACCCACAGGCCAAGAATGTGATGATGTAATGCTTTCCTTAGTTTTATAGGGCAGGGTTACAAAGCATGTAGAGCAGCATGTGACAGGCATCGAATATGGTGAGAAATAAGTGGAAATATAAACTTCCTTCTGTCCAAATAGTCCTTTTCTTGGGCTTTACACAAATATCTTCTCAGAGGGCTTTTCCTTGACCACCCTACAATCAATTCTTCTTATCTGTATCATTGTTTCATAGCAGTATCACCACCTGACACAATTTCCTTACTGTCTCTCCTACTAAAGAGTCAAGTCTATAAAGAGAGACAGACAGAGAGAGAAGAAGAGGGAGAGAGAGAGAGGCAGCAATGAGAGATGAGAAAGAGGCAGGAGAGGGTGGATGGGAGGAAAGAGGTCATCAGGGAGGATGAGAGGGAAACTGTTGACAATGGAAATGCACATGGGTAAAGTCATACATTATATGACTGCAACTTAAACATGAACAACTTTATCTGTTAAAAAAAAAAAAACCCTGGGGCCGGAGATATAGCACAGCGGTATTTGCCTTGCAAGCAGTCGATCCAGGACCTAATGTGGTTGGTTCGAATCCCAGTATCCCATATGGTCCCCCATGCCTGCTGAGTTATTTCTGAGCCGATAGCCAGGAGTAACCCCTGAGCACTGCTGGGTGTGGCCCAAACACACACACACAAAAACAACAAAAAACAAAAACAAAAACCCTGTGGGCCGGAGAGATAGCATGGAGGTAAGGCATTTGCCTTGCATGCAGAAGGACAGTGTTCAAATCCCGGCATCCCATATGATCCTCCAAGCCTGCCGGGAGCAATTTCTGAGTGTAGAGCCAGGAGTAACACCTGAGCACTGCCGGGTGTGACTCAAAAACAAACAAACAAACAAAAGAAGCAAAAGAGAGAGAGAGAAGAGAGAAAAAAGCAAAAGAGAGAGAGAAGAGAGAAAAGAAACCAGCAACTGAATGAAATGATGGGAGTTTTTTTTTTTTCCGGGACGCTGGGGGATCGAACCACGGTCCTTCCTTGGCTAGTGCTTGCAAGGCAGACACCTTACCTCTAGCACCACCTCGCTGGCCCCATGATGAGAGTTTTTTCTTAAAGTGCACCAGAGGGTGTTTATGTCTGATTTACTGGAAAATTAAACCAAAGACCTAGTCTTTGAAAAAACTTACATTTTACATGCTAATTTAAATAAGATACTAAAACTACCTGGAGATGTTTTAAAATGCCAACTAAATTAAAGAATTCTTGCCCAAATACATGGGGTTTCTCCCCCCACCCCAAGATTAAATTAAGAAATATACTACACAGCTTAGCTGAAAGTTAGCCAGTAGGGACAGGAGAGAATAGGGTTCATGTTCTAAGGTTTCAGCATTTGATAAATCCTGTAGGTAAGAGGGTAAGAGACTGCCTAACTAATTTGGGTAAAGATTAGCTTTTTTCTTTTCTTTCTTTTCTTTCTTTCTTTTCTTTCTTTCTTTTCTTTCTTTCTTTCTTTCTTTCTTTCTTTCTTTCTTTCTTTCTTTCTTTCTTTCTTTCTCTCTTTCTTTCTTTCTTTCTTTCTGTCTGTCTTTCTTTCTTTCTTTCTTCTTTTCTTTCTTTCTTTCGTTCTTTCTTTCTTTCTTTCTTTCTTTCTTTCTTTCTTTCTTCTTTCTTTCTTTCTTTTTTTTTTGGTTTTTGGGTCACACCTGGCAGTGCTCAGGGGACCAGTTCTTTTAAATAAAGAACTGTGGAGAGTGACAACAATAGCTGCCATTAAGATTCATACAAAAAGAAATTCTGATCGTTTAATTTGGGAAAAAGGAGTGACTATGGAAATTCTGTATTCTAATTTAAGCAGAAGCAGTACGCCATTACTAATCTTAGTCCTTGGCCTTGTCTTTCACTCAACCAATGAAAAGAAAAAAGTGTCTCAAAAAAAGAACCTCAATGAAAATGTAAGGTTGCCTATAATAGAGCCAAGTTCTCCTGAGCAAATGCTCACAAATAAGACCATCTGATGTGGATGGAGGCTGAGCCTAGGAAGGCCAAACAAGCTCTGCTTATAAAACTCCTTTCACAGGTCCCCAAGGCTTCAGAATACTCACACTTCTCTTTTCTGTGTTTGCTTCCTCCGCTGCTTTCTGGTACCTTCAGAGAAGGGGAGGGGTGAAAAAAAGAGAGAATATTCTCAAATTAAACTTACATTTTCAGACTTTACGCAACAATAAGATTCTGCCAACAATTGTACTGAATCAACTCTATCATCACAGGCTCAAAATGACCCTCAGTGCTGGTTCCAGTGCTGGTTCAACTTTGCTCTAGTATAACTCAAAGACCCAAGTAGATGAAGAAAATTCTTGGGGCTGGAGTGATAGCACAGTGGTGGGGTGTTTGCCTTGCACACTGCTGGCCCAGGACAGACCCAGGTTTGATCCCTGGCATCCCATATGATCCCCTGAGACTACCAGGAGCGATTTTTGAGTGCAGAGCTAGGAATAAGCTCTGAACATGGCCAAGAAAATTCTTGGAAACTGAATACTTGAGTATTCAGCCATAGTTTCATTACTTATTAACTTGATCCATTGCCAGCTATTTAGCCCCTAAGTCTCAGTTTCCTTATTTAGAAATGGCATTATAGGGACTGGAGCCTAATTACAGTGGGTAGAGCATTTGCCTCGCACATGGCTGACCTAAATTTAATCCCTGGGTTCAATCCCATATGGCCCCTTGCATACTGCCAATAGTGATGACTAAGTGTAGTGACAGGAGTAAGGGCTGGTGAGATAGTACAGAGGGTAAGGCTTTGCATGCAGCAGACCGGGGTTTGATTCCCTGCATCCCCTGCAAACTGCCAGGAGTGAATCCTGAGAGCAGGGCCAGGAGTAAACTCTGAACATCACTGGGTGTGGCCCAGAAACACAAACCACAGAAAAGAAAATGGCATTACATACTATTTTCAGGGTTGCTTGGAAGAGTAAATGAGATCACATATATAATAATGATTTGGAATCAGAGAATATAGCACTGCATCAATCCTACAATACACATTTTCCAAATAAAAAATTAACTATAACTTTATAACTCTTTTATAGTTGTTGTTTTGGGTCACACTCATGTTCAGGACTTACCCATGATTTTGTGCTCAAGAGAGCTTATGGGGGGTTAGGGAATAAACCCAGACTGGCAAGCCAAATGCCCTACCAGCTGTACTATTGCTCTGGCCTTGAACTTTATAACTCTTGCCAGTCAAATGATCAAGGTAGTAATACTGCTTATACATGCTTAAATTTAGTTTGTTGTTGGCGTTTTCAGATTTAGTTCAGATAAATGTAATTGAGGGCACTACATATCTTTTAAATAACATGTAAAATGTCCTTAAAAAGAGATTACGTTAGGACTGGAATGATAGCACACAGGTGTTTGCCTTGCATGCAACCAACCCAGAACAGATCTAGGTTTGACCCTGGCATCCCATATGGTGCCCTAAGCATTCCAGGAGCGATTTCTGAGCACAGAGCCAGGAGTAATTAACTCCTGAGTGCTGCCAGATGTGGCCCAAACCCTCCCTCTAAACAAAGAGATTACCGTACATTATGAGGCTGGAACGATAGGACATTTTTTTTGTACAAGGCCAACCCAGGTTCAGTCCCTGGCCCATATGGTTCCTGAGCCCACCAGAAATGATTCCTGAGCAATGAGCCAGGAGTAACGCCTGAGAATTGTTGGGTGTGGCCGAAAACCAAAACACTTAAAGTCAGAAGTAGCCCCTGACCTTCACAGGGTGTGACCCAAAAACCAAAATCAAAAAAAAAAAAAAAAAAAAAAGAGGTTACATTAGAATTAGACAGTTAAAGAAAACATTTTACCATTTTGTATATGCATAAGAGAGACATGTGAGATAGGTCTATGTGATAAAGTAGACAGCAGTCCTTTTAGCAATATATTACTTAGTGATGCATAAAATAATGACAAAGCCAAGGGTGTAACATCTAGATTTTATATGGTTATTATTTAATTTTACTATTAATTTTAATATATCAAGATTTAATTTAATATCACATATCATTTAAATAAAAAGATTTCTGAGAATAGAAGCTAATTGTTTTTCTTCTTGCTCTCTCTCTCTCTCTCTCTCTCTCTCTGTGCCATACCTAGTGGTGCTCAGGGTCTCTCTGGGGATTGAATATGGGCTTCTGGCATACAAAACATAAACTCAGCTATTGACCACTGAAGTCTTAGGGCTGTTCCACTGGACATCAGGTTTCCTTTTCCTTTTTTGGAGGGGGGGCACAACCGGTGATGCTCAGGAATTACTCCTGGCTATGCAGTCAGAAATCGCTCCTGGCAGGGGCCAGAGAGACAGCATAGAGGTAAGGCATTTGCTTTGCAAGCAGAAGGAAGGTGGTTCCAATCCCGGCATCCCATATGGTCCCCCGAGCCTGCCAGGAGTGTTTTCTTTTTTTTTTTTTTTTTTTTTGGTTTTTGGGCCACACCCGTTTGACGCTCAGGGGTTACTCCTGGCTATGTGCTCAGAAATCGCCCCTGGCTTGGGGGGACCATATGGGATGCCGGGGGATCGAACCGCGGTCCTTGGCTAGCGCTTGCAAGGCAGACACCTTACCTCCAGCGCCACCTACCCGGCCCCAGGAGTGTTTTCTGAGCGTAGGGCCAGGAATAACTCCTGAGCACTGCTGGATATGACACCCCCCTCCCAAAAAAAAAGAAATCGTTCCTGGCTTGGGGGATCGGAAACAGGGTCCATCCTAGGCTATTGCATACAAGGTACACGCCCTCTGGCTTGCGCCACCACTCAGCCGGTTTTTACATTTGAAGACAAAGGATGAGGATGTCTGGGAGGACCAAACTGCAGCAAATCTCCAGACCACCCATAACTGTCTTCACTAAACTTCCCCACCCACTCTTTGAAGAGCACCATCACTGGGGAGAATTTCCTACAATAAGCCTCTCTGGGAGTAGCATGTTAAGAAACTAATTAGCTGGGGCAGGAGAGATAGCATGGAGGTAAGGCGTTTGTCTTTCATGCAGAAGGTCATTGGTTCAAATCCCGGCATCCCATATGGTCCCCCAAGCCTGCCAGGAGTACCCCTGAGCGCTGCTGGGTGTGACCCAAAAACTAAAAAAAAAACTAATTAGCTAGCATGAACTCAATTCAGAAAAGATAGAGTTCAAGAGATCATCTGGTGGGCTCGGGAGAATAGAAAAGGTAGTGTGCTTACTTTGCAAGCAGCTGACCTGGGTTTGATCCTCAGGATCCCATATAGTCCACAAGCATTACCCAGAATGATCCTTGAGCACAACGTCAGGAGTAAGCTCTAAATACTCCCTGGTGTGGCCCTCAAACCAAAACAGTCACTTCCTCTATTGTCTGTTATGGTAAGATTTCAGATTTCATATGGTATTTTCTGACATAAAAACAGAAAAAGAGGGGCTGGAGAGATAGCACAGCGGTAGGGGGTTTGCCTTACAAGCAACAGACCCAGGACCAATGGTGGCTTGAATCCCGGCATCCTGTATGGTCCCCCGTGCCTCCCAGGAGCGATTTCTGAGCACAGATCCAGGAGTAACCCTGAGCACCACTGAGTGTGGCCCAAAAACAAATAAACAAAAAACAAAACAGAAAAAGGGGGATTGGGGAGATAGCTCAATAAGTTGGTTCACTCTCCCTACCACATGGTTATCTGACCACTAAGAGTGACTCCTGAGCACCAAATAAAAAGAGGAATGGGAAGATAGCTCAAATTGCATGAGCTATTGGGTTTAATCCTTTGCACTGCCTGGTCCATATCCTAGTCACCATCCTGTCCTAATACCTTCAGAAGTGCCCCCCCCAACAGTACTAAGTTGAGAGAAGCCATAGAGCGCTGCTCCCACAAATGAAATAAAATGTAAAAAGTCAGCTATATTAATTGCTGCACTTAATACAATAGCCAAGATATGAAAACAACTCAAATGTCCAAATGCTGAAAAATGGATCAAGCAGTTGTGCTATAAAATGCTCACTCAGGGAAATGCAAATCAAACCAAGGAGATACCATTTCACAATAAAGAGACTGGCACTCATCACAACAAAAACAAGTATTAGTATGGATTTGAGAAAAAAGGGACTCTTGCCTACTATTGAAATGTTGACTGGTCCAGTCTTCTGGAAACATTCCTTAAAAACTAGGAATTGAGCTTCCATAAGATCTAGCAATTCTACCCCTGAGAATATACTGGAGGGACCCTAAAATACAATGCAGAAAAGGCATTTGCACCCCTGTGACTAGCCAAGATCTGGAAACAACCCAAGTGCTCAGGAACCAACTAGTAGCTAAAGAAGCTATGGTACTACTTATACTTATATGGTATTTATACACAGCCATCAGAACAGTAAAATAATGAGATTTTCTGATACAGAAAGGACATGAAAACATGAGGACAAACAGAATTGTTGCACTGATTTGTGAGATATAAGAAAACATAAGAGACTAATAGCCAAAGACAACAGAAATGAAGGTCAGGAGGACTGATTTTTAGTAGAAAACTTGCCACTATTGTGGTGGCAGGGCGGTTAGGTCAGAGAAGGGACTGCTATAACAATGACAGTGGGTAGTGATCACTCTGGACAAGAACTGGGTGCTGAAAGGAGGTAAGATGATATGCTGCACAGCCCTTCAGGAACAGTATTGCAAACCACGGTGCCTAACAGGATAAAAGAAAAAAGAAGTGTCTCCCATAGAGTCAGCTGGAGGAGGGAGGGAAACTGGAGACATTAGCGGAGGGAAGTGGACACTAGTGTAGGGATGGGCACTCGGACATTGTACAACTGACTCAACCATGTACAACTTTATAATTTTGTATTTCATGGTGATTCAATTAAAAGCATTTGAAAAGGTCAAATAATGGAATTCTATGTAGCTCTAAGAAAGAATTTACAGAAACATGAATGGATAGAGAATATCACAGAGGAAAGAGGAATATCGTATAATCTCTCTCATATGTTGGACTTAAAACTAAGTACACAGGACAATGGTGGAGGGAGGTAAACACTGGTGGTGGGATTGGCCCTGAAACATTGTAGGTCTGAAACCCAACTATGAAGAACCTTGTAAATCACAATAGTTTTAATAAAAAAAATTTTTTTTTGGACCACACCAGGTGACACTCAGGGGTTAATTCTGGCTATGTGCTCAGAAATTGCTCCTGGCTCAGGGGACCATATGAGATGCCAAGGATTGAACTCAGGTCCATCCTGGGTCAGCTGTATACAAAGCAAACACTCTACCATTGTGCTATCACTCTGGCCCCTTAATAAGATATTTAAAAAAAAAAAAACACAGCAGGGGCCGGAGAGATAGCATGGAGGCAGGGTGTTTGCCTTGCTTGCAGAAGGACGATGGTTCGAATCCCGGCATCCCCCCCCCCCCCCCCGTGCCTACCAGGAGCGATTCTGAGCAGAAGCCAGGAGTAACCTGAGCACCGCCAGTGTGACCCAAAAACCAAAACCAAACAAACAAACAAACAAGCAAGTGAGATGGCTCAATATACAAGTAAATGTTTTGCAGGCAGGTGGCCTGCATTCAACCCCCAGCACAGGGTAGGGTGTAATTAGCCTTTGAGTACCAGAGGCTGTAAAAAAAAAAAAAAAAAAAAAAAGGCAAAACAAAATAAAAGCAAAAAAGAATGGTATTGGTATAAAAACAAATTAATGAAATGAAGAGTTATTTCAATATAGTCAAAGAATTTCTGATAAGAATTTTAAGACCATTCAAAGAAAAAAGGTATAAATTATGCTGGGAAAAGATGTAACAACATACAAAGAAATGAAGTACACCCTTTCTTTATACTCTATGAAAAAAAAGTCAATATGTATAAAGATATAAATGTAAGAACTATAATTATAGATTTTTTTTTTGGAGTACCCTCATCTTTATTTGGGAAGGGGAGAAAGAGAAAGTTGGGGCCCGCTCCCCTCCCCTGCTCTTCCCAGCTAAGCTTTAGCTTCCCTGCCCCCTACACCCGTGTCAGGGCGGAGGGGGAGTTGGAGGGGGGACAGGAGTGGGCGGCGGGAATTGACAGGCGGTGCAGCGGGGTGGTGGAGGGTCGGGTCAGGTGCCCAAAAGAGGGAGCAGCTCGCATGGTGCATGCAGTGCCAAGTGAGGGCGGGCTTGAGTGGGGGTGTGAGGGACTGCCCTGCTGATTTATAACTATAGATCTCTGAGAAGAAAACTGGGACAAAGCTTAATCCATTGAATTTGAAAATGATTTCTTGGAATAACTCTGAAAGTACAGGCCAAATTCAACTGGACCTCAATAAAATGTCCATCAGAGGATACCACCAACACTGTGAAAAGGCAACCTATGAAATGGGAGAAACTTTTGCAAATCTGGTAAGGTTGGACAAATAATATGAGTTTGTTATATTAATGTGGGATATGATATGTCTTCCATAGCTGGGAGAATATATCATCTGCAAAGAGTGTACAATATGATCCAGGACTCAATCCTAGATCTTAGCATACAGCCATCAGAAGATGAAAAAGTAGGGCTGGAGAGCTAGTACAGTGGATAAGGCACTTGCCTTGTATGTGGCTGACCTGGGTTATGAATCCTAATTACAGAGCCAGGAGTAATCCCTAAGCATAGTTGGGTATGACCCAAAAACTAAAGAGAAAAAAAAAGATGAAAGTGTTATGACCCGAATAACAAACAGAAAGGTGGAGAGAAAGCCAGAGAAGACAAAGGAAGCCAAGGGAAACCAAGAAAAGCAAAGATGTGGGGAAGAAGAAGTGGTAAGAAATCATGAGACAAAGACCAACAAACATCCTTTTGATTTAGCAACACGACTCTGGTAACCTTAACAATCCAATTCTATGGGCCAGAGAGATAGCATGGAGGGTAGAGCATTTGCCTTGCATGTGGAAGGACAGTGGTTCGAATCTCGGCATCCCATATGGTCCCCCGAGCCTGCCAGAAGCGATTTCGGAGCATAGAGCCAGGAGTAACCCTTGAGTACTGCTGGGTGTGACCCAAAAAAACAAAACAAACAAACAAACAAAAAACAAAAAACAAAACAATCCAATTCTATTATATATGTGATTTACTCATACTTCTTTAAGGATTTTCATTATCTCCAATTTTCTATCATTACAAAGGATGTTTTGTTAATGTCCTTCCTTATACATGTATTTTCCCTTTTGGTCTGAGACAATCCCCCAAAATGGGAATGTAGAAATGCAAATGATTATAGTTAGAAAAGAACTTAGATCTGGCCTTGAACTTATGTTTCCATATAACTAAGATATCGCCTACAGCATATTACAGCAATGACATAACATATAAAAGTCAGAGCAAGCAGCCAATCAGCAATTATTCTTGCTCAATAGTTGTCTTCCCAAGGTATTTACACTGTGGTTAGTTGAGTAAATGACCTTTTACTTTTTTTGTTTTGTTTTGTTTTGGTTTGGTTTTTGGTTTTTGGGCCACACACAGTGACGCTCAGGGGTTACTCCTGGCTATGAGCTCAGAAATCGCTCCTGACCTGGGGGGCCATATGGGATGCCGGGAATCGAACTGCAGTCTGTCCTGGCTAGCGCGGACAAGACAGATGCCTTACCGCTTGCGCCACCACTCCAGCCCATTACAATTTTAACAAAAACAGGTGAAAGAAGGAAGATAAAACCAATTTTCAACTTTTATTGTCCTTCCCAGCAATGAACAACGGTAGAGCATAGGTGGCTGTCCAAAGGTTTTTTAAAAAACTCCCTCTTAAATATCACCACCCAATATTTGTAAGGAAGTACTTGCTAAATAGTAGCAAGTACTGACAGCACCCCACTGCTTTTCTCCTAGCAGGTTCTTGGTACTTTTGCATGTTGTACTCTCAGAATACTAAGGGATGCAAATGCACAATTCTTTGTAATTCAGAATGAGGCTAGGAGTCAGGCCTCAAACTTCAGTCAAATGCACTGACAGACAGCAATTTTTATGACAAAAATAAAGAGAAGAGGGGCCAGAGAGATAACACAGCGGTAGGGCATTTAATGACTACCCAGGACTGAAGGTGGTTCAGTTCTGATTCCCAGCATCCCATATGGTCCCCTGAGCCTGCCAGGAACGACCCAAAAACAAAAACAAGGGGCCAGAGTGATAGCGCAGCAGTAGGGCATTTGCCTTGCAGGCAGCTGACCCAGGATGGACCTCAGTTCGATCCTCGGTATCCCATAAGGTCCCCCGATCCAGGAGCGATTTCTGAGTGCATAGCCAGGAGTAACCACTGAGCATCACTGGGTTTGGCCCAAAAACCAAAAATCAAACCACACCAAACAAACAAACAAAAAAATAACAATAAAATGGCCACTGATTTTGAGGAGAGAAGATCAGAATTTGAGGGGGAAAGTATTAGCCATGAGATTTCTTTTTTTTTTTTGGTTTTTGGGCCACACCCGTTTGACGCTCAGGGGTTACTCCTGGCTATGTGCTCAGAAATCGCCCCTGGCTTGGGGGGACCATATGGGACGCCGGAGGATCGAACCGCGGTCCTTCCTTGGCTAGCGCTTGCAAGGCAGACACCTTACCTCCAGCGCCACCTACCCGGCCCCAGCCATGAGATTTCATTAATTGAAATTTCATCCCACTTCTTTTCCAAGGTTCTCCCTATCTCACTTTTTTTAATGCCACCCCAGGTGGTTCTCAGGGTTATTCCCTATAGTGTGCAGGGATCATTCCTGGCATTGCTCAGGAGGCCATATGGGATGCCAGGGTAGAGTGCAAAGCTAGCACCTATCCACTGTACTATCTTTCAAGCCCCACTCCACTTTTTTTTTTTAACTTTTGGAAACTTTGACTGCAATTGACATTACAATTCTAGGCATAAAATGTTGCTTACACTATGCCTGCCACCAGAATACCAGCATCCCTTTATTACTGTTTCTAGGTCCCCTTTATTGACCCTTTTTTCAGATATTCTTGTTCTCTCATCTTCCCTATGTTTCATAGAAGACTAAATAGGGACCTGAACAATGGACAGGAGATTGCCTTGCATATGGGTTCATCCAGATTTGGTCCTTGGCAAGCCATATGCTCCCCAAAACCTGGTAGGAGTATTTTTTTTAATTTAATTTATTTAAACATTTTGGTTACAACAACGCTTTTCATTTGCTTTTTGGGGGGGAAGGGGAGGCACACCTGGCAGCACTCAGGGATTACTCCTGGCTCTGCGCTCAGAAATCACCCCTGGCAGGCTCAGGGGATCATATGAGATGCTGAAATCGAACCCAGATTGGCTGCGTATAAGGCAAACGCCCTACTTTTGTGCTAGCTCTGATCCTGGCTTATTTTTTTTTTCTTCACAGTTACAAGTTGCTCATGATTGAGTTTCAATTATACAATGTACAATAGCCATTTCCTCATCAATTGTACATTTTCTACCACCACTGATTAATTTCTCTCCCACCCGCCTCTGGGGCAGACATTCTTCTCTCTCTCTCTCTCTCTCTCTCTCTCACACTCTCTCTCTCTCTCTCTCTCTCTCTCTTTCTCTCTCTCTTTTTCATTCTCTCACTCTCTCTCCCCCCTCACTCCCTCCTTTTTATTCTTTTAGATAGTATGTTTTTCAATATTGTTACTGAGGTATCATGCATATCATCTTATCTCCTTTCAGCACTCAGTTCTTGTCCAGAGTGATCATTTCCAATTATCATTGTCATAGTGTTTCCTTCTCTGTCCTATCTATTTCTCTGTCCCTGCTATTTATGGCAAGCTTCCTACCATGGACTGGTCATCCTGACCTTTGTTTCTATCTATTGTCTCTGGATATCATGACTATACTATCTTATCTTTTCTATTCCACATATGAATGTGATTATTCTATATCTAGCCCTTTCCTTCTAACTCATTTCACTCAACATAATACTATTCATATCCAGCCAGTATAAGCAAGTTTCATGATTTCACTTTCCCAACAGCTACATAATATTTGATTGTCATACCAGTTTCTTTATCCATCATCTGTTTTTGGGTACTTGGGTTGTTCTAAATTCTGGCTATCATGAATAGTGCTGCAGTGAACACAGGAATGCAGAGGGCTTTTCTGCATTGTGTTTTTGGGCTCCTAAGGCCATGATGGCGAACCAATGACACGTGTGCCAGCAGTGGCATGTGAAGGCCTTGCAGCTGGCACGCGGAAGGTCTGCAATTAATAAATTTATAAAATTTATAAAGAGTTTTTAGGTACTAAAATCTTGTTATTAAGGTTTAATTGACGTGCTGGCACTTTTGAGGAAATTCTTTGTTTTTGTGCTGCAGTTTGGCACTGGGGCTCAAGATTAGCCATCACTGTCCTAAGGTATATTCCTAGGAGTGATATTGCTGGGTCATATGCAAGCTCAATTTCTGATTTTTTAAATAGAAATATCCATATTGTTTTCCAAAAAAGCTGAACCAGTCTATATTCCCACCAGCAGTAAATGAGAGTCCTTTTCTCCACACAACCAAGTTAGCACTCTATTTAACCAGGAGAAACTGCTGAGTAACAATGGCTGTGGCCTAAAACAAATATAAAACAAAACAAAACAAAATATCCCACAAAGGGCTGAATAGTGCAAATGCTCATTAATGCTTAGCTCTGAGGCAGGCAGCTGCTGAGGATGCTAAAATTATTCAGGGAGTAATAATAATAGTAGTGCCTGAGACCTTTCAAACACCAGAAAACAGAGTTCCTGAGTCATGACTCTTTGTATGCAATCATATAGAATAAAGAAAACATAAAGAGAAAATGGAAACTACAGAGGCTTGGGTAATGTATTTTCTTCTTTAACAATTACACCATTAAAGTATTACAGATGAAACAGGAAAAAAAAAGTGAAAAATGTTTTTCTTTTTTTTTTCCCTCCCTCCCTCCCTCCCTCCTTCCCTCCCTCATGTTTTTCTTTTTAATTTTATTTTTTAAAGAAAGAAGAGTCCCATATACCACAATATTATCTCTGGGTTGTTTTTGTTTTTTGTTTTTTTGTTTTTTTTTTTTTTGTTTTGGACTTCTCAAATGGGTACAGGTCTATAAGTAGAGCAGGAAGTAAAGGATCAATGTCCTAGGCCTATTTTTGCCTCTGCAAAAGAAGAATAAAGAATGTTGTGCTGGGTAAATTATTTTTGTTTCTTGGAACACCATTGCCATTATTTTATATGAAAAAGTTGACCATTTATAGACTAAAAACAAATTACAAAATTATAGCAAACAGGAATATTCTACTTTCAAAAAGTAGGAAAAACTATATGTTGATGCATAATGTCCAGTCATAATTGCTTCCCAGAAGTTACTTACCAGAGAAATGGGACAAAGGTTAGTCATATCAGTGCTTTTTAAGTTTTTTATTCCCATACCATTCTATTTTTATTTATTTATTTATGTATTTATTTATTTATATGGTTTTTGAGCCATATCCGGTGACACTCAGGGGTTAGTTACTCCTGGCTATGAGATCAGAAATCGCTGCTGGCTTGGGGGACTCTATGGGACACCGGGGATCGAATATAGGTCCATCCTGAGTTAGCAACATGCAAGGCAAATGCTCTAACGCTGTGCTATGTGCTATCTCTCTGACCCCTCTTTTTAATTTGGGGGGGGGGGAGGTTTGGGTCAAACCCGGCGGTGCTCAGGCGTTTCTCTTGGCTCTGTGCTCAGAAATTGCTCCTGGCAGGCACAGGGGACCATATGGGATGCCGGGATTCAAACCACCATCTGTCCTGTGTTGGTCGCATGCAAGGTAAACACCTTATCGCTGTGCTATCGTCCCGGACCTCCTCTTTTTAAATTTTTATATTTATTTATATATTTATATTTATTTATAATATATTTATATTTATAAATATTTATATTTATATTTATATTTATATTTATATTATATATTTATATTATATATTAAATATAAATATAAAAATTTATATTTATATTTATATTTATAATATATTTATAAATATATAAATTTATATATTTAACATATAATGGAAATCAAAGCAGAGAAATTAATTGAGTAGATAGACCCAAGCTCAGTTCTTTAGATTTTATTTTTTGGAGGTGGGTATTTAGTCCATACCAGTGATACTCGGGAAATACTTTTTTTTGTTTTGTTTTGGGGCCACACACCGTTCAGAGGTTCCTGCCAGCTCTGTGCTCAGAAATTGCTCCTGGCAGGCTTGGGGGACTATATGGGATGCTGGGAATCGAATGGGGGTCCATCCTGAGTTGACAGCATGCACGACAAACCCTCTACCGCTGTGCTATTGCTCCAACCCCAAGGAAATACTCTTGACTTTGTACTCAGGAGTCACTCCTGTAGGTGTTCAAAGAAGTAATCACAAATACTTGTAGGGATTGAACTTGGGCTAGATGCATGCAAGACAAATTCTCTGTACTATTTATTTAACCTCAGTCCTTTAGATATTCCTTTTCTTTCCAGAACTAGCCTATGTAGGTTCCTCTGGATATCAATTGATAGTTTGAGAGGGGGCTGGAATGATAATACAAGCCAGTAGGGAGTTTGCCTTGCATGCAGCAAATCTGGGTCTGATCCCTAGCATCCTATATGGTCATCAGGCCTGCTAGGAATAATTTCTGAGTGCAGAGCCAGGAGTAACTCTTGAATGCTGCCATATGTCCCCCCATCCCCCAAAAAAGATAGTTAGAGAGCAAAGAAGTTTGCTCAAAGAACTAGAGAGCATCCTTTGCATATTTCTCATATGATATAGTTCTCCACACCTCCAGGTGTGGTCCCCAAATGAAAAATAAATAAAAGAAAATAGGGGCTGAAGAAATAGTATAGTGGGTAGGGCAAAGTCGGATATTGAAATACATCAAGACAAACAATTTATTCCTCTGTATTGGGGATGACGGTCCTCCTCTACCCCCCATACTCACAGATTTTTATTAGGATTAAAAATATCTATTTTCTTCTCTCTGTCTGTCTCTGTCTCTCTTCACTCTGTCTCTTTCTGTCAGTCTCTATCTCTCTCTTCTCTCTGTCTCTCTTCTCTCCTCTTTGTCTCTCTTCTCTCCTCTCCCTTCCCTCCCCTCC
Organism: Suncus etruscus; assembly: GCF_024139225.1. Classification (NCBI taxonomy): domain Eukaryota; kingdom Metazoa; phylum Chordata; class Mammalia; order Eulipotyphla; family Soricidae; genus Suncus; species Suncus etruscus. Next base: position 76,331,000 of record NC_064858.1, read on the forward strand.
CCTCCCCTCCCCTCCCCTCCCCTCCCCTCCCCTCCCCTCCCCTCTCCTCTCCTCTCCTCTCCTCTCCTCTCCTCTCCTCTCCTCTCCTCTCCTCTCCTCAAGAGAAGCAAAAAAAAAAAAAAATCTATTTCAGGGCCAGAGCAATGGTACAGCAGGTAGGGCATTGACCTTGCATGTGGCTGACCTGAATTTGATTCCCAGCATCTCTGAGCACCACCAGGAGTAATTCCAGAGTGCAGAGCCAGGAGAAACCCCGAAGTATTGCCAGGTCTGGCTTAAAAACAAACAAAAAAAAATCTATTTGTATAAAGTCTAATATAGTATCAACATACTGATTCTGATTAATGGGTTCAATTCTATGTAACTATCATTTTCCCATGTAACCTTTATGAAAAGAAAGTTAGCCTACTATGCATGAGAAGTTGCCCTCTGAATTACTTTTGATCTTTCTCGGTGAAAAACCCCCAGGGACTTTTCTTGGCTCTCAGCTCAGAATGATTCTGGTGTGATAGCTGGTGACAATATATGATGGGGGTGGGGGGAATCAAACTAGGGTTCATTGATACAAGGCAAGCATTTTAACCCAGGTACTAGCTCTTCAGTTCCTATGTCTAGTGATTCTTTTATTGTTTGTTTGGGCCACTCGGCAATGCTAAGTGGTTTCTCCTGGCTCTGTGCTCGGAAATCGCTCCTGGCAGGCTCGGGGAATCATATGGGATGTGGGGATAGGTCCTGGGTCAGCAGCATGCAAGGCAAATGCCCTACCGCTGTGCTACTACTCTGACCCCATGACTAGTGATTCTTTATTGGTGTCATTATTGATTTGAGGGGACATTTGAAATGTTTGGGAACTTATGGTTTCTCCCCAAATCCTTTTGCTCATTTTTTACTAAGAAAACACCCCACCTAAATACCTAGTGAAGGCAAAGGACTTACAAGGAGGCTGTGGTGAAGGGAAGAAGATAGTGAGTACTATGCAGGTGGACAGTGAACTCAAAGCATAGCTTTACGACTTTGGGGGAAAGTTTCAAAATGACAGTGGATATGTAGGAGAAAAGCATCTCTGATCACAAGAACCAGAGAATTTCAGAGAAGTATGTGCAGAAAGAGCTGCAGCTACAACTCAGGCACAGAAAACATGTCAAGGGAAGGACAAATTTAAAGAGGCATGGTGCTAAGTGGGGGTGAAAAGGGCAAGAATGTGAGTTTCTCTGCAAAACAGGGAATTTCCAAGTTCCATTAATCACTTCTTCAAATTGCCTGAAATCCAGCTGCTCCAACCCTTAGAGGGTTTCAGTTGGGTTCTTTTTTTTTTTTCTTTCAGTTTTTAGTTTTTGGGTCACACCCGGCAGAGCTCAGGGGTTACTCCTGGCTCTACTCTCAGAAATTGCCCCTGGCAGGCTCGGGGGACCATATGGGATGCTGGGATTCGAACCACCATCCTTCTGCATGCAACGCAAATGCCCCACCTCCATGCTATATACTCTCCGGCCCCTTCAGTTGGGTTCTTATGATTTGTCCCCATGCTCTCTTTCTCACATCTCTCCTATATACATTTAACATTGTTTCCATAAGCAACTTTCCAGATCATGTCATTCTCCCTACGAAATCTCCCTACCTTCTACTTCATCTTTCATATAGCCATGCAGTACACTTACCTTACTCACTATACTATTACTCCAGCCCACTCTGAGTGATTTTTACCTTCAGAGAAGTTTGGAAATAATATATAATGGAAGAGATGAATTTGTAAACTATGCAGTAAACTTGAACATTAAGCAGAATGAAGGTTTTTGATAGGTGATACAGGCAGAGTATTGTGGGAACAGAAAAGCAAGCAAGATGTCATGAAGAAACACAAAAGTGAAAAAAAAAAAACACAGGGCAAATAATGGAAGACTCCAGAATGGTAAGCCACATTTAGATTTTGGCTGGAGTGATAGCACAGCGGTAGGGCAATCCTGGATGGATTTACAGACTGAAACATTTATAGACTGGCAGGCTCGGGGGACCATATGGGATGCCAGGATTTTGAACCACCATCTGTTCGAATAAGCTGGGTACAAGGCGAACACCCTACTGCTGTGCTATCACTCCGGCTCCTCTTCTTCTTTTTTTAAAATAATATCTTTATTTAAGCATCATGATTGTAGTTGGGTTCCAGTCATAAACAGAACAAATTTCTAAGCACAGAGCCAGGAGTAACCCCTGAGTGCTGCTGGTTTGGCCCCAAAAACAAAAACAAACAAACAAAAAAAATTACATGGGGTGCCTGCAAGCTATCCCATGTGATTCTTTTGTTTATTTGTTTTTGTTATTTTGGGGCCATACCTGGCAGCACTCAGGCTCTGAACTCAGAAATCACTGAGACATGATTAGGAATGATCAGATGAGATATCTGAACACAGAATCAGAAGTAAACCTAAGCTGCAAGTGTGGCTTCAAATAGCCTCCTCCCAAAAAACAAAACAGAAGACAATATTTTCTTTTTTTTTTCAATTTTTAATTTTTTGGGTTACACCTGGCGGCGGCCCTCAGGGCTAACTCCTGGCTCTGCGTTCAGAAATTGCGCCTGGATGGGGGGACCATATAGGATGCTAGGGATGGAACCTATGTCAATCCTGGGTCGACAGTGTGCAAAGCAAATGCCCTACTGCCGTGTTATCACTCTGACTCCAGGAAGGGCAATATTTTCTACAAAGCAAGAATAGATAGATTTGTATTTATGTGTTTATTTGTATTTATTTATATGTATTTATTTGCATTGTATTTATTTATGGAAGAAAAGGTGACATTACAGATCAACAGAAGCCTCCTATTGGCATTTAGATGTATATTAGAAACAATTCCTAAAACTACATTTTTTACATCTTTACCATTTTTCATCCTTTGAATGTATTACAGTTTCCTATTAATGAACTACGAGAGGTGAGCCCACCACCTTTCCAAAGCTCCTTCCCACGACTAAGGTATCTCTATTGAAGTGAAATCAATGTGTTAGCCACCCCTGATATATTCTTTACATGTAATAATTATTCAACATTTTGTGTTGTTTGCTTTTTTTGGCAGTGCTCAGAGGTTACTCCTGGCTCTGCAGTCTGGAATCACTCCTGGCAGTGCTTAGGGGACAGTGGAATGCCAGTTATTGAATTTGGGTCAGCTGAGTGTAAGGCAAGCACCCTACCCACTGTACTTTGCTTCAGCCCCATCAACAAATTTTTTTTCCTTAGAAGTGGGGGACGCAGCTTGGCATTTGGCAGCCCTCTGCCATGCCAAAGGCCTCTGTAATCAGGCCTAGGAAGGGGTGCGGGACATGGGTCACCCCAGCACCTCTTTACCTCCTTCCTCCGGAACTCCAGAGCTTTGCCTGGCTACATGGCTGGACAAGGCAGCGAGGTGGGTCCCTTGGAGGAGTTCCTAGGTGGGAATAGCAGCACAATAGGTTCTGGCATTAGGACTTACCAGGGTATTTTTCTTATTAAACCTGTTCATTGTGAAACCGCACAGGGGCTAGCGCCCCCGCGCGGAACTTTATGAGAAATATACGGATATTATTGTTCTTCCTCTGCTTGTCATTATCTGAACGCTGTGCAGGCGCTGGTTTTATTCCTTTACTCCCTCACTCCCAGCTCTTGTTACCCCACATTTAACCATTTTTCTGTACTAAGGATTTTTGTTTTGGCCAAGGTGGATTACATATCTTTCACAGTAATTTTTTTGGTGGAGTTTGAAGCTTCAGCAGGCAACGCGTCATGGCAAGTTCCATGCTGTAGGCTTTTTGGCCAAGATAAGGTGAAGATGCAGCCTCGGCTGCCCCTCACAGCCTTTTCTCTCCTTCCTCCCCGTTTCCAGAGTTATTCATGGACAACTGATCAGGGTCCCAGCACGTGGGTTCCGGTGAGGTGCAATTTAAAAGAGACCCCAGGCTTCCTTGTTCCTGCAAGGGGCTGGGAAGGGACTGCTGAACTTTCAACTTCCAGCAATTAGGAAGCAAATGCCTCTCAGGGAGTCAGAAGCTTCAGCAGGCAACAAGGGGAGGGCATGATGGCTCCATGCTCTCTTCGCTTGTCCAAATCACAGACCAGGGCCCGGAGAGATAGCACAGCGGTGTTTGCCTTGCAAGCAGCCGATCCAGGACCAAAGGTGGTTGGTTCGAATCCCGGTGTCCCATATGGTCCCCCATGCCTGCCAGGAGCTATTTCTGAGCAGACAGCCAGGAGTCACCCCTGAGCAACGCCGGGTGTGGCCCAAAAACCAAAAACAAACCAACAAACAAACAAAACAAAGTGGTGTCTCGGAAACACCCCCGTCCCTCTTGACTATTTTTCTTTTTCTTTTTTCTTTTTTTTTTTTGGTTTTTGGGCCACACCCGGCAATGCTCAGGGGTTACTTCTGGCTGTCTGCTCAGAAATAGCTCCTGGCAGGCACGGGGGACCATATGGGACACCGGGATTCGAACCAACCACCTTTGGTCCTGGATCAGCTGCTTGCAAGGCAAACACCACTGTGCTATCTCTCCGGGCCCACCTCTTGACTATTTTTAAAACATAAAAGGGTCACATGTATCTCCTTTGTATATCTCAGATGTATTCCCTTTACATCTATAACTCTTTTCAAATATCCTTATATAGTGACAATTTTGCCCATTGGATTTGTTATTTGATTGTTTGATTTCCCCCTTTGAGATCTGTTTTATAAGCAATACTGGTAGAAGAGTATCACTGTATAAATTTCATGTATGTACCAAGTTACGGGGAATGTTGGACTTTATTCGTTGGCCCCCAGATGCACCAACAATATCTTGTGGCATTGCTTCTCTTTTGCATAGACACATTAAAATGGGAAAAAATAACACATACGCAAACAAGTTCTTATCTAATAGAGATGGGAACACAAATTTGGTAATGTAATTAGGCCTTTTATCCTGAACATTGGCATAATGATTTGGCTTAGGCCTCAGAAGAATGGGCATCGACCACACACACCTGAACAATGGATACCATCTATGGAAACAACCACAATTGTCTTTAACATTACCAGGATCCAAGCCTCTACCAGGGAAGACCTACCACTGCTTTGACATTGACTTACTCCAAAGAGTGCTCCCAATACCCAGACGACTCAGCAACAGTCTGCATGCAGGGCAGATTGCTCCGCATTTAATGGTATGCTGAAACTAGAGGATGCTCCACATCAGCCTGACATCGATGAAAGAAATGCACAGAATCCAGAGTCTTTAAATATAAGAATCTGATACCAACAATAGCTAAAGTGTGCAAAAGTTTCACCGGGATCTTGAGAATGACTGGAGTTGGATGGACTGGTATGCCTGGAACCCAGAGTCGGTCTTATGACAATAAACTTCTGGGGTGAGGCCTTTTTGTAATCAGGTCAAAGATTTTTTTCCATTTTCCCCATTTTTCTGGACCTATGCAAACAACGGCGATTGCCACTATAACACCTTTACTCTTATCCTTTAAGAAAAAAAAATACAACTTACTGAACTTAAAAACAAATAACTGTAGTAGAATGTCTGTCTCGAATACAGGCAGGGGATGGTAAGGGGGAAGGGGGTAATGTTACACTGGTGAAGGGGGGGTACTCTGGTTATGACTGTAACCCAACTATGATCATATTATTTAAATAAAAAATATACTAAAAAAAAAAAAAAAAAAGAAGTGGGGGCCGGAGAGATAGCATGGAGGTAGGGTGTTTGCCTTGCATGCAGAAGGTCAGTGGTTGGAATCCCGGCATCCCATATGGTCCCCTGAGCCTGCCAGGAGCAATTTCTGAGCATAAAGTCAAGAGTAACCCCTGAGCACTCCAGACTGCAGGGTGTGACCCCCTCCCCCCCCAAAAAAAAAGAAGTGGGAGGTTGATAAATAACCAATGGTGTAGTACTTAGGGAGCATATGAGGTACAAGGGATTCAAACCAGGGATCACAGCTAATACACCATATGCAGGGCAAAAGCATGACCTCCTGACCTCCTGGAAAACTTCTCCAGTCCATCATCAACATTTTCTGAGTGTTCAAAGCACCATGTCACACAACAGGGATATAAAATAAACAGGAAAGAGGCCCACATACCAAAGAGCAGTCCAAAGCAAGTTTCAAAAAATCTTATCTTGAAAGTTTAAGAAAGTATATTTGTATAATGTGCATGTGTAAAGTATACATATATTTAGATGGTAAATGTTTTAGACTGTGAGGGTCATACAGTCTCTGCAGCAGCTTTGCAACTCAGCTCTTACAGCATAAAAATATTGATAGACAATATAAAAGTAAACTTTATGCTCTGATCAGCTTTCATTTACAAAAGCAGGCTGTTTAAAAGAACGTTGTGCAATGATGAATGCTCTGCAACAGCAAATAGGGTTGCCTCCAGCTACATGTAACTATTAAACATTTGAAATATGGCTAGTGCAATTGGTAATTAAATAAAAAATGTTATTCTCCTTTTTACAATCTATATTTAAATAGCAACTTAGGTGGTGACTATCATATCAGATAATACAGGTATAGTTTATTCGATGAAATCAAACCTTGCCTGAAAACACATCCCATTTGAGAGCTTTTTAAAAGAGTTTCTGTCTTTTGAGGGCCACTTGGATTTGCTCAAGGCTCACTCTTGGCTTTGCATTCAGGAGTCACTCCTGACAGGGCTCAGGAACTACAGGTGGAAGATATCAGACCTGGATAAGCCATGTGCAAGGCAAATAAATACCTTACTCCTTGTACTATCTCTTTGGCCCCAGTGTCTGACCTGAATGATCAGTTTTTGATCATTTTTGATCAAAAACTCTCTTTTTGATATCTTTTTTTGTTTTGGGGCCACGCCCAGCAGTGTTCAGGGCTGACTCCTGACTCTGTATTTAGGAATCACTCCTGGTGGTCTTAGGGGACCGTATTGGATACTGGGTATTGAACTGGGTTGGCTGCATAAAAGACAAGTGCCCTAACTCCTATGGCATCTCTCTAGCACCGTTTTTATATCTTGTTCTTATTTTGGACTTGCTGACATTTTATTTAATAATTGTGTTTTATAATTATCTTTCATGGTTGTAATTTTTCTTTCTTCAACTGAACAAAAATTAAGTGACAGAGAACATACTAAATTTTATTTTATTTTTTATTTTTTGTTTTTGTTTTTAGGTCACACCCACAGCACTCAGGGGTTACTCCTGGCTCTACACTCAGAAATCGTTCCTGGCAGGCCTGGGAGATTATATGGGATGCCAGGAATTGAACCACCATCAGTCCTGGATCAGCTGCGTGCAAGGCAAACGCCCTACTGCTGTGCTATCTCGCCGGCCCCTATTCTAAATTTTATCTATTGTATCTGCCCTCCTTCTCACAGTGCCTTATATGGTGCTTAAAATTCTGAAGGTGCTGAATAACGCCACTTTACAGACTTAACTCTTTTCCCAACATGCTGATGATTGCTCAGTACAGATGGTTTTTTTGGACTAGGAATAGTACTTACTTGGAGAATATTTCTACAATTGCTGATGATTTGTTTTTGTTGACAAGAGAAAGTTCCTTAGCTGTTACCCTCAATGATACTGAAGTCCATTGCTGTCTATTAAATGGAGAGGATTCCATCTTGTCCACAGATATCTGAAATACCTATGTAACAAAGAAAGTCAGAATATTAGACACAAAGGGAATTCTCCAGCACCCAGTGTTGTATTAAACAAAGCAGAAAGACCAATACGAGCAATCCACATTCTTCTACTGGTTCTCTCAAAAAACATTACTGGAGGGGCCGGGCGGTGGCGCTAGAGGTAAGGTGCCTGCCTTGCCTGCGCTAGCCTAGGACGGACCGTGGTTCGATCCCCCGGTGTCCCATATGGTCCCCCAAGCCAGGAGCGACTTCTGAGCCCATAGCCAGGAGTAACTCCTGGAGCGTCACCGGGTGTGGCCCCCAAAAAAACAAAAAACAAAAAAACATTACTGGAATGTGATTCATTGTTAAGAAAGCATGCTGGGTATGGGGAGGGGGCTGAGAGAACTACAGCAGGTAAAACACTTGCTTTGCACTTATCTGGCTAATGTTTAAACATTTTAATCTGGCACTAAATATGGTCTCCTGAAAACCATACCTGAGTACAGAGCTAGAAGTAAGCCCTGAGTACAGGTGGGTATGGCTTTATGGCAAACAAAAAAATGAGTATATGATTGGACTAGAGAGACAGGACAGGGGTTAAAGTTCTTGTCCTGCATACATCACATGTATAATTTATTGGATTTGATTCCTGATACCAAAAAAAAAAAAAAACATTCAGAACCACGCCCACAAAGGCAGTCACCATGTTTGCACTGGGCTAGCTTCATAGACTTACTCTTTTCTCTCAAGAGATATAAACCAAGCCATGAAAATCATGGTTACAGTAGCTACACTGCAGAAAGCTGGCAATCCTGAGAGGAGAGGGCAAGCCAAGCCCCTTGCCCTGCTGAAGCTATGCCTGCTGCATGCATCACCCAGAATCGTTGTTTTGCCTGTGTCCCTATATTGGCACCCCTCTACAATTTTCTTCAGGGAAACCAATCTGAGCAAACTTCAGGTATGCTGGTATTTAGGTTGATATCATCAGGAGTGAGTGCAGGCACAAACACTTCCCCCCCATTTTTTCTTTCTTCCAGAAGGCCTGGAGCTGAGTACATGCTCTTAAAAGTCACATAGGAGTAACAGTGCTTTGAATTTCTGGACAACTTCATTTGTTTGATGCTGTCATCTCTATAGGAGCATAACAATTTAACAGAATGGACAGCTAACAACAAGAGTTTGCTAAATCTTCTGCCACTGTATTAATGACCTCATTAATAATTCAATAATTTTCACAAATGTGCTTGCTATTGTACTTTTTTCTTCCCTTTTTAAAAAAATTTTCTTTTGGCCTCCTGGTGCTTCCCACAGGCTGTGTTCTTCACACAACTGTATAGAAAGAGGAAGCACGGTAAATGTACCCCATATTCACCTCAGCCCAGGCCTTTTGCCTGGTTTGTATTGTGAATGGGGAAACATGAAAGAAAAAATTTTCCTTTCTTCTCTTTCTTTTTCTTTCTAGTCATTTTATTTATTTATTTACTTATTTATTTCTTTCTTTTTGGTGTTTGGGCCACACTGGTGATGCTCTGGGGTTACTCCTGGCTATGTACTCAGCAATCGCCCCTGACCAAAAAAAATCGCCCCTGGCTTGGGGAACCATATGGGACATGGGGAAGGGGGGATCAAATTGCAGTACATCCTAGGTTAGTGTGTGCAAGGAAAGTGCCTTACCACCTGCACCACCACTCTGGCCCCTCTATTCATTTTCTTTATGATTTTTTTTTCTTTTTTTAGTTTTTGGGTCACACCTGGCAGTGCTCAGGGGTTCTTCCTGGCTCCACATTCAGAAGTCACTCCTGGGTCCAGAGAGATAGCATGGAGGTAAGGCGTTTGCCTTTCATGCAGAAGGTCATTGGTTCGAATCCCGGCGTCCCATATGGTCCCCTGAGCCTGCCAGGAGCAATTTCTGAGCGTGGAGCCAGGAGTAACCCCTGAACACTGCCGGGTGTAAACCCCCCCCAAAAAAAAGTCACTCCTGGCAGGCTTGGGGGACCATATAGGATGCCAGTTTTCGATCCACCGTCCTTCTGCATACATGGCAAACGCCTTACCTCCATGCTATCTCTCCGACCCTCTATTCATTTTTCTAATAATAACTTTGCTCTCACTGGTCTGGAAATAAAAGTATTATGTTCAACTGTGTAAACTATGTAATGCATTTTCTTTAAATAAAGTAAAAAAATATCGAAACAAAAACAGACATTTCTGAAAATTTGGTTCAGTATCTTTGAGTTGTATTTTTTTGTAAAATGAGATTAGAGTAGATGATCTTTAAGGTTCCTTCCAGTTGCATTGTTTTATTAAACTGACTCCATTGTGTAAATACTGATTGCCTTTTTCCTGAATTTAAGGCTGTTCCAAGTCACATTTGGAGTAAAATGCTCCATTCTTCTGAGTTACCTCCCAGGGGAAGTGTAATTAGCATATCAGTTGAGTGAAGTCCAAATTAGGCTCTACCAATATCCAAGTTTCTTTTGGCTGCCCTCACTGCCCAAGTAAGCTCTACAGCACTAACCACCGGTATTAGGGAACAAGCTGGGGACACAGCATGCAAGCGTTGTGGATTTTGGTTTTGGTTTTTTTTTGGTTTTGGTTTTGGGCTACACCCAGTGACGTGCTGGGGTTACTCCTGGCTATTCACTCAGAAATCGCTTCTGGCTTCAGGGACCATATGGAAAGCTGGGGATTGAACCTCTCCATTCTAGGTTAATGCATGCAAGGCAAATGCCCTACCACCTGCACCACCACTCTGGACTCATTTTAAATAATTTTTAAAATTAAATCACCATGAAATACACAATTTCATAGTTGTTTCTGATTAAGTTTCAGTAATACACTGTACAACACCTATTCCTTCTCTAGTGCATGCAATAGTTTAAAGGGAGATAGACTTCACTGTTTTATTTGTTTGTTGTTTGTTTGGGGGCCATACCTGGCAAATCTCAGGAGTTATGCCTAGTGGGCTCGGGGGACCATATGGGATGCTGGGGATCGAACCCAAGGCAAATGTTCTATTTACTGTGGTAATACTCCACCCCCTCAGGTTTTTTTTTTCCCTTGTCATATTTAGAGTCAAATCCAATGGTATTTAGGGATTATTCCTGGCTCTGTATTCAAGGAATCACATATGGTGCTGGGACTCAAACCCAGGTTGGCCACATACAAGGCAATAACCTATCTGCTGAACTCTCTATTGTTAAGGCCCCAGATAAATTTCAGAGGAAATAACATGGTTATCTTAATCAAACTATATCTAATCTTTTCAGATTTAGTTTCTTCATCTAAAAAATAAAAATACTGGGGCCGGGGGCCGGGCGGTGGCGCTAGAGGTAAGGTGCCTGCCTTGCCTGTGCTAGCCTAGGATAGACCGTTGTTCGATCCCCCGGCCTCCCATATGGTCCCCCAAGCCAGGAGCGACTTCTGAGCGCATAGCCAGGAGTAACCCCTGAGCGTCACCGGGTGTGGCCCAAAAACCAAAAAAAAAAAACAAAACAAAAAAAACAAAACAAAACAAAATACTGGGGCCGGAGAGATAGCATGGCGGTAAGGCATTTGCCTTTCATGCAGAAGGTCATTGGTTCGAATCCCGGCATCCCATATGGTCCCCGTGCCTGCCAGGAGCGATTTCTGAGCGTGGAGCCAGGAGTAACCCCTGAGCACTGCCGGGTGTGACCAAAAAAATAAAATAAAATAAAATAAAAATAAAAAATAAAAATACTTATTTGTCTGGGGTCTTTGATGTAAATTTAAGCAACCTGGGCAGCTATTTTACACTAAAAGTCATGTGATACAAAGCAAATGAGAACTTCCAAAATCCACACTACATTTCCCCAAGTAGTACTTGTTCTTCCAAGCAGTTGAGATTGAAAACAATATTGATTTTGTTGCTTTTGTTTCCCCAGGCTTAAAAGCAACATGGTACACTCAAATGGAATTACACATTTAAGAAGAAGAATTAGCTTCATCTCATAAAGCTGTGCACCTTCCTTAAAACCTAGCCATAGTGGAGCTGAAACAATAGTACAGCAGATGGGGCATTTGCCTTGCATGTGGCCATCCAGGTTTGATCCCTGCATATCCATATATGGTCCCCCGAGCCTGACAGGAGTTATTCTTTTTTTTTTTTTTTTTTTTGGTTTTTGGGTCACACCCGGCAATGCTCAGGGGTTATTCCTGGCTCTATGCTCAGAAATCGTGCCCGGCAGGCTCGGGGACCATATGGGATGCTGGGATTCAAACCAGCAACCTTCCGCATGCAAGGCAAATGCCTTATGCCTTACCGCTGTGCTATCTCTCTGGCCCCAGGAATTATTCTTTTTTTGGGGGGGGGGGTTTGGGCCACACCCGGCGGTGCTCAGGGGTTACTCCTGGTTATCTGCTTTGAAATAGCTCTGGCAGGCACGGGGGACCATATGGGACGCCCAAATTCGAACCAACCACCTTAGGTCCTGGATCGGCTGCTCGCAAGGCAAACGCCACTGTGCTATCTCCCAGGAGTTATTCTTGAGCACCGCCAGGAGTAACCTCTGAGCACGCAGGTGTGGTCCCCCCAAAAACACCAAAACCCCCAAACTCTAAAGATGGTTCATCCAAACAACAGCATGTACTTCACAGCATCCTTTTAGCTTAGTTTTATTTTGGGGTTATCCATGGCAATGCTCAGAGGTTTGACTGAATGCCTGGAAGTCACCTTAATTCCTCTGTACAGTCTCTGTAGTCCTACAGTATCCTTATAATGTAATAAATAAGAACAAGATTTTTTTTTTTTTTTTTTGGTTTTTGGGTCACACTTGGCAGCACTCAGGGGACCATATGGGATGCCGGGATTCGAACCAACAACCTTCTGCATGAAAGGCAAATGCCTTACATTCATGCTATCTATCCGGCCCAAGAACAAGATTCTAACTCTGGGTGGCGGAAAGATAGCACAGCGTAAAGGCATTTGCCTGTCACATAGTGATTCCAGGATGCACGGTGGTTCAAATCCTGGCACCCAGTATATGGTCCCCCATGCCTTGCAGGAGCGATTTCTGAGCACAGAGCCAGAGTAACCCCTGAGCGCCACTGAGTGTGACCCCCCCCCCCCAAAAAAAAAAAGGGATTCTAACTCTGAGGCTACACACCACAGACCTGGTATCCCATATGGTATTCCCGTAGTAATTACAGCTTGTCGTAATTCCTGCATGTAGAGTCAGGAGTAACCTCAGGCACCATTAATTAGGTGTGGCCGGGCCCGGAGAGATAGCACAGCAGCGTTTGCCTTGCAAGCAGCCGATCCAGGACCAAAGGTGGTTGGTTCGAATCCCGGTGTCCCATATGGTCCCCCGTGCCTGCCAGGAGCTATTTCTGAGCAGACAGCCAGGAGTAACCCCTGAGCACCGCCGGGTGTGGCCCAAAAACCAAAAAAAAAAAAAAAAATAGGTGTGGCCCCAAATCAAAAGCTAAATGAAACAAAAAACCCTAAATGAATCAAATAACATATAAATGTTTATTTGCTTTCTATGGATTTAGAGGGTAAGAGAAGGATTCAAAGGTGTCATTATCAAGGGGCACCAAGATAGTTACAGTGGGTAGGGTATACTCTGCTGGAGTAATTCCTGAGTGCAGAGCTAGGAGTCACCCCTGAATATCGCTGGGTAAGGCCCCAAAACAACCCAAAAAGATAACAAGACTCAACACTGTCATCATCAAACATTAATTATTAGAAGGTTATCAATGCCATAAACACAAAAGGAAGAGAGAGTAGAAGTTGGGATGTGGTTCAGTGTTTAAACATGTCCCACATGTATGAGGTCAATGTATGTTCAGTTCTTAGCATGGTGGAAGGAGGTGTTTGGCCCAACAACATTTTTTTTTTTTCTGGTTTTGGTTTTTGGATCACACCCGGCAGCATTCAGGGGTTACTCCTGGCTCTATGCTCAGAAATCGCTCCTGGCAGGCTCTGGGGAACCATATGAGATGCTGGGATTCAAACCACCATCCTGCATGCAAGGCAAATACCCTACCTCTATGCTATTTCTCCGGCCCCCAACTTTTTAAGATATATGCAACAACAAACAAGACTAAATAAAACCCAACTGACACAAAACAGGAGACTATACATACAAAGCTAAAGAAATTATGCCAGGACCGATTTCTTTTTTTTTTCTTTAGTGGGGGAGTCACACCCGGCAGCGCTCAGGGGTTACTCCTGGCTCTATGCCCAGAAATCACTCCTGGCTTGGGGGACCATATGGGATGCTGGGATTCGAACCACTGTCCTGCATGCAAGGCAAACACCCTACCTCTATGCTATCTCTCCGGCCCCCAGGAGCGATTTCTGAGCTCAGAGCCAGAGTAACCCCTGAGGTTACATACACTACTTTGCATGCTATATGGGTTTCAAACTTTGGTACCCTGAGCACAGTTGGGAGTGACCCATGATCACAGAGATGGGAATAATCCTTGAGAATGTGTAGGTATGTCTCCCAGTTCACCCCTTAAATAAATATACCCTGTTATCCCATATGATCCCCTGAGCCTGCCAGGAGTAATTTCTGAGCACAGAGCCAGAAATAACCCTGATCACCTGAGCGCCAACAAACAAAGAAAATTAGACTATTGAAAGGAAACAAACATTTTTGTTTGTTTTGCGTTTTTTGGGCCATAACCTACAGCATTCAGGGGTTACTCCCTGTGGGCTTCAGGAACCATATGGGATGCTGAGGATCAAACCCAGTTTGGCTGTGTGCAAGGTAAGCACACTACCCGCTGTGCTATCACTCTGGTCCTGGAAATGAACATCTTAAAATACCTACTGGATGGGGCCAGAGAGATAGCATGGAGGTAAGGCATTTGCCTTTCATGCAGAAAGTCATTAGTTTGAATCTTGGCATCCCATATGGTCCCCTGAGCCTGCCAGGAGCGATTTCTGAGCGTAGAGCCAGGAGTAACCCCTGACCGATGCCAGGTGTGACCCAAAAACCAACCAAACAAACAAACAAACAAACAAACAAACAAAACCCCTACTGGAGGACTGGAAAGATAGATATTGCTCAATGTGCTAGAATGCATGCTTTGAATTCAGGAGACAGGGTTTGAAACCTGCTATCACAGGCCTCAGCACTGTCAGGTATAAGCCTCAAACAAAAATAAGATAAACAGGGTGTAACCCCCAAGTATTGCAATGTGTGATCCCTGAACACAGAGCCTAGAGGAATAAGCCATGAGCATTGCTGGACATGATCTCAAAACTCAAATATCTACCTGGGGCACTGGAAAATAGTACAGAAAGTTCAGTGCTTGCCTTGTATGTGGTTATCCTAGCTTTGATTCCCTACATCCCCCATGTTCCTTTTAGTATGCCAACAGTACTCCTTGAACATAGAGCCAAAAATAAGCACTCACCATCTCTCGGTGTGGCCTAAAAACAAAAATCAAGTGAAACTTACATTGACCAGGGGCCAGAGTGGTAGCGCAAGCCATAAGGCATCTGCCTTGCTCGCTCTAGCGTTGGACTGACTGGGGTTCGATCCCCAGACGACCCATATGGTCCCCCAAGCCAGAAGCGATTTCTGAGTGCATAGCCAGGAGTAACCACTGAGTGTCATTGGGTGTGGTCGAAAAACAAAAAACAAACAAACAAAAAAAAAAACAAAAATCTTACATGGACCAAAGAAATAGCTCAGTGATGAAGTGTTGTTACTCCCCTCCCCCAACTTCCTGTGAAAGCAGCCTGAGTTAGACACCCCCTCCCCCATATCATGTAGTTAGTCCCTTGAGCATTGTAAGGAGCAACTCCTATGCTGGGAACAGTCCTAAACATCATCAGGTGACCCTATCCAAATAGATACAGATATCTATATCAACTTATGTAAAGCAATTGTTTCTCTTATTTTTAAATATTTCTTTTTATTATCTCATATTTATGATGCAAAAATTGAGATACAGAAATGCTGAAAAAAATTTGGGGGGGGGAAGGATGGTGCAAGATCAAACTTAGGTCTCCTATATATATTAATTCTACAAAAAAAGTTTAGCTATAAATTATTATATCTGAGAATCAAGGGTCTCCTATATATAGAATAATGATACAGAGATCATTTTGTTTTAAATGCTTAGATCTTAGAATGAAATTTACGTTGTTTGGCAAAGCCACTTTTATTTCCAATACAAATAATGAACATGGGGGGGCGGAAAGATAGCTTGGAGGTAGGGCATTTGCCTTGCATGCAGAAGGACGATGGTTCAAATCCTGACATCCATATGGTCCCTTGAGACTGTCAGGAGCAATTTCTGAGCATAGAGCCAAGAGTAACCCCTGAGCGGTGCCGAGTGAAACCCAGAAACCAAAAGAACCCAAAAACAAATAAACAAAAAACAAATATGAACACTGATGAAAATAATCACTTTTGGCTGGGAAGATGGTTCAAAGGAGTAGAGCAAATGCTCTGCATGTGGGAACCCTGGGTTCCATCCCTGGCACTACATGTTCTACTAGCACTGCCAGGTTTGGACTCCATATACCACTATCCTTTCACTTTTACCACTTTCTCACTATCAAAAGACTCATCCAAAGGTAGGTGTTCAGTCTGGAATAAAATGTTTTGATGGGGCTGGAGAGATAGCACAGCAGTAGAGTGTTTGCCTTGCACACAGTTGACCTTGAATGGACATGGGTTCAATCCCCGGCAACCCAAATAGTCCCCTGTGCCTGCCAGGAGCAATTTTTGAGTGCAGAGCCAGGAGTCACCCCTGGGCCACCGAGTGTGACCCCAAAATAAAAAAATGTTTTGATTTTTTTTTTGGAGGAGTAGAAGGAGGGTGGGTTATATCCAGTGGTACTCAGGGTTTAGTCCTGGCTCTGTGCTCACAGATCACTCCTGGTGGTATGGGGGACCATAATAAGTGCCGGGATCAAACCTAGTTTGCATTCAAAGTAAGCATATTCCAGGCAATGTCCCCATCCTTTAATCTTTTGTCTAGATTCTAGTTAACAATAATATCTAATCCACTGTGAACGACCTCCATGAAGCACTAACCAGTAAGGGAGTACCTTAATCAAGTTTAACAATCAAAGAACTGCATCAACAAAGAGAATGGGGGTAAGGATCCAATCCACATTCATGCTTAGCTCTACAGAAGTGATAACAACAGCCAGTTAGTTACTAATGGGCAGTTACTAGAGCGTTAGCACAGCGGCCAGGGCATTGTCTTACACAGGCCAGTTCTATGCCTGCCATCCCATATGGTCCCTCCAAGCCTGCCAGGAGAGATTTCTGGCACAGAGCCAGGAAGAACCCCTGAGTGCCGCCGTTGGCATGGCTCAAAAACAAAAACAACTGGACAGTTACTATGTCTTTTTACTCTTACTTTTAAGTTGTAAATGTAAAAGACTAAATTACACAAAGGCTGTAGTTGGGGTGGTATTTGTAGCTCAAAGTAAAGCTATATATTTTCAAGTATGTGATCTGAGGTTAGATTTCTAGCACAAAATAAACCACTCAGCATGACTTTTCCAGGTCATAGTGCAAATATATAGCTCGGTAAAACCCAGTGCTTACACTCCTGAACTCAACCTCTTAGGTCATTTGCATTCTACCATCAATCACTTCAGTTATGAAAGTAGGATTACTAACTGACAATTGTATTCAAGAGTTAAAGGACAGGGCTGGAGAGATAACATAGTGGAAGTGCACGCGGCCAACCCTGGACAAACCTGGTGGGCCAATTTCTGAGCACAGAGCCAGGAGTAACCCCTGAGCGCTGCTGGGTGTGGCTCAAAAACAAAACAAAACAAAACAAAACAAAAGTTAAAGGAGGACTGGTGATAAATAAATTGCTTCATTCAATTTCTAGAGTGCATTATGGTCCCTTAAGCCTCACATGAAGTGATCTCTAAGATCAGAGACAGAAGTCCCAAGCGCCACCAGTTGTGGCCTGTAAATAACAAAACCTTTCCTTGTATCTGTGCAGACAAGATAGTTGCTTTGAGGACAGGAGTCTAATACCTTCTAGCATACTGGCTGGCTGACAATAAAGTTCTTTCTTTACTTGTTAGAAAAGAAAGAATTAAAGGAAACAGATACAAGACAGAAAACCAAGGGTTTTAGTATCAGAAATAGAAAGGACAGTGGTATATCACTTAATAATGGGCTTGAAAAAGTGGGACTAAGTTCTCTTTTTGTTGCTGGTTTTTTGTTTGTTTGTTTTTTTGTTTTGTTTTTGGGTCACACCCGGCAGCCGCTCAGGGGTTACTCCTGGCTATACGCTCAGAAATCGCTCCTGGCAGGCTCGGGGGACCATATGGGATGTCGGGATTCGAACCACTGTCCTTCAGCATGCAAGGCAAGCGCCTTATCTCCATGGATCTCTCCGGCCCCTTGTTGCTGATTTTTATGGGGCTATATTTGGCAGCAGCTTCCTGCTCTGTGGTCATGCAGGCAAAGCATGGGGATCAAATCTAGGCTTCTGGTTCACAAAGTATGTATACAGCCCATTTAGTTGTCTCTCTGGTCATTTTCTGAGACTGAAAATTTCAGTGCTGGAGGCATATCTCGGGTTTTACATGAAAGTCTAATGATTTTCCAAATTCACTAGCTAGTTACAAAGATCGAATTTTACTAACTCCCATTCACCCTTTCACCACTCCAGGTAGCTAAAGGTTGGTCAGCTCAAAGTCTAAATGCAGAGTTAGAGTCAGAGATAAGGATCTCTAAAACAAAGAAAACTTCGAAAATTTTTAAGGGCTGGGCAATGACTCACTGGGAAAATTGGCCCATGGTATTAACTTCCTTAAGTTACTGCTTAGGGTGAGTCCTATCTCCATTCCAAGAGATCAACTGTAATATATTAATTAATTAACAGACTTACCTAATTGAAAGAACTTTCTCCCATAAACCAGACTGGGACAAAGGCAAAAAAAGCCACCCCCAATAAAAAGAAAACAATTTTTTTTTTTTGGTTTTTGGTTTTTGGTTCATACCCAGCGGTGCTCAGGGGTTACTCCTGCTGCACCTGGCAGGCTTGGGGGACCATATGGGATGCTGGGATTCGAACCACCATCCATCCTGTGGTGGGAAATAATGGAGGGTAACAAGATCAAACAGTCATATGAACATTAAGTAGAAATAAAAAAAGGATCAAACTTAAGCACCAAATCCAAAGCCAACGACAATAGAATCGATACCCAATTTACAACATACTAAACACAGAGCGGACCGCCTATACTAGCAGCCTGGGGGGTAAAAGAGGGAGATATGGGATGTATGCTGGGAACAGAGGTGGAGGGAGGACAATATTGGTGGTGGGAACACCCCTGATTCAATATCACTATGTACCTAAAATATTACTGTGAAAGATTTGTAATCCACTTTGATAAAAAAAAAAAAGATAATTAAAAAAAATAAAGAGCCTACCTCTCCAGCTTCTAAGCCACTCTTTTTCTTTTCTTTTCTTTTCTTTTTGGCCACAACCAGGGGACCAGGGGGGCTCTGTGGCTCAGAAATTCCTCCTGATAGGCTCAGAGGACCATATGGGATGTCTGGATAAAACCCAGGTTAGTTTTATCAAAACAACACAGCCCTACCCACTGTGCTACCTCCTGGCCCCACACCTTAGATCCACACCTGGCCCTACATCCTGGCCCCACACCCTTCTTTCTAAATGTTTTGAGCACTTTGAACAAATACTATGGAAGTTTTTATTCAGAAGTCAAAAGGGATCAGACATGTGGGTCAGTGTAAGAGTATCTGCCCATAGAATGACTGTACTCATCTGCAGGATATTAAAAACAAACAAACAACAAAAGCAGCCCAATAGTATAAGAATAACACTCAGGATCAATAGAAATGATAGGGGGATTCAGTTGAGACAGAGAAGGGATCACATGACAATAATAGTTGGAAATAATCACTCTGAACAGAACTGGAACTGAAAGGGCATATAGAGATACACATGATACCACTTCAGTAAAAGCAAACCATAGTGTCTAAAAGGAAAAAAAGATAGAGGTCTGCCATAGAGGCAGGCTGGATGGGGTTCACAGGAGGGAAACTGGGGTTATGGATGATGAGAAATGAAAACTGCTAAAGAGATCGGTGTTGGAACCTAGTATGACTGGAATTCAGCTATCAGCAACTTTTTTTTTTTTCCAACAACTTTTTAACTCTGAATCTCATGGGAAGTTAATTGAAAAAGAAGAGTCTGTTTTGCATGTATGAAGTCCTACAGGTGTAACATGTTTGAGCTTTGATACTGAACACCATCACCCAATCCACAAAAAAGAAAAGAAAAAATATATAATTAAACATTTATAGCTGTCATCTAATGAGTTGTAAAAAAAGTATGTCTTGACATAACAGTTGGGCTTCAGATAGTTCTTGTGCATTTAATTTTTTTTGGTTTTGTTTTTGGGTCACACCTGGCAGCACTCAGGGGTTATTCCTGGTTCTACACTCAGAAATCGCTCCTAGCGGGGCTGGAGAGATAGCATGGAGGTAAAGCGTTTGCCTTGCATGCAGGACGGTGGTTCGAATCCCGGCATCCCATATGGTCCCCTGAGCCTGCCAGGAGCGATTTCTGAGGGTAGAGCCAGGAGTAACCCCTGAGTGCAGCTGGGTGTGACCCCCCCCAAAAAAAAAAAAGAAAAGAAAAGAAATCGTTCCTAGCAGGCTTGGGGGACCATATGGGACGCCGGGATTCGAACCACTGACCTTCTGCATGGGATTCGAACCACTGACCGGCATGTGAGGCAAATGCCTTACCTCCATGCTATCTCTCCAGTCCAACATTTAAATTTTTTTTTCTCTCTTTTTTTTTTTTTAGGCTTTCCCGGCTCCCTTCCTCCCTCCGCCCCTGCAGCCTCCCTCCTGCCACACCTAAATTTTTTTTTTTTTTTTTTTTTTTTTGGTTTTTGGGCCACACCCTGTGACGCTCAGGGGTTACTCCTGGCTATGCGCTCAGAAGTTGCTCCTGGCTTCTTGGGGGACCATATGGGATGCCGGGGGATCGAACCGCGGTCCGTCCTAGGCTAGCGCAAGCAAGGCAGGCACCTTACCTCCAGCGCCACCGCCCGGCCCACCTAAATTTTTTTTAATGGTTTTCAAAAACTACTTCAAAAGTCAAGATGAAATTCATGAGCATTCCTCCCCCTCCAATAATACTCTCATCAACCTCCTTCCTCCAAGAGGGGAGCCTCTCACTAGAAGAGCTTAGTAAGCATCCACATGGTAGCTGCCATTTCCCTTACAGAACAAAACTGCAATGGATTTGCTTCTACTATTGCCTGCTTGAGAGGTGTGCATCAACATGGTAAATCCCTAGATGTAGCAAACTGAGTTCAAAGTCTGTACATTTTATTCTTTTCCTTTGTTGTTGTTGTTGTTGTTGTTGTTACTGGTTTTTGGGCCACACCCGGCAGCACTCAGGGATTACTCCTGGCTCTTCACTTAGAAATCACTCCAGGCAGGCTTGGGAGATCATATGGGATGCCGGGACCACCTGGGTCTACGGCATGCAAGGTAAACACCCTACTGCTTGGCTGTTACTCCTGTCCCATCTTTTCTATTTTCTTTAAATGAAACACCAAATCCTATTTATTAATCATAATCTAAGGTGAAAAAGTATGAGGTTCAGAAATTTCCCCTTGATGACTTAGGACCTATTTCTGACTCAGTGTTCAAGGGTCACTTGTTCCCATTAGTGTTTGGGGGACCATATGATATCACTGATTAAACCCAAGGCCTGTGCATTTTCAAAAACATAAAAAACATTGTCATTGTTTCTCATTAAGAAAAAAAGAGGGGCCAGAAGGATAGCACAATGGTAAGGTGTTTGCCTTGCATACTGCCAACCTGGGACAGAAGCTGGTTTGATCCCCGGTATCCCATATGGTCTTCTGAGCCTCCCAAGAGTGATTTCTGAATGCAAAGCCAGGAGTAATTCCTGCGTGCCACTGGCTGTGCCACCCCAAAAGAAAGAAAAGTTGCGTAAATAGAATATAGGGGCCGGAGAGATAGCATGGAGGTAAGGCGTTTGCCTTTCATGCAGGAGGTCATTGGTTCAAATCCCGGCACCCCATATGGTCCCCTGTGCCTGCCAGGAGCAATTTCTGAGCCTGGAGCCAGGAATAACCGCTGAGCACTGCCGGATGTGACTCAAAAACCAAAAAAAAAATATATATATATATATAGATTTGCATCATTTATATTTTTATATTTGCATCAATTTATATTTAATCATCAGCTATATGAGAAATCTTATTCTCTAAATATTTATCCCTATTGAATCTTATTATAATTTTTTAAAAATTTGCTGTGTATGTGACAAATAGTACTAGGAAAAGTTTTAGTTTTCATTCTTTTAATCACAGGAAAGGTTGAATTATCTTAAATGTGTCCTAGTCACTCAATAAGTTAACTTTTGTTTTTGGTTTTGGTTTTTTTTTTTTTGTTTGCTTGTTTGTTTTTGTTTTGGGGCCACACCTGGTGGTGCTCAGGAGTTACTTGGCTCTGTGCTCAGAAATAACTCCTGGCAGGTTCATGGGACCTTATGGGCTGCCTGGATTCAAACCAATGACCGTCCTGGGTCAGTTGTGTGCAAGGCAAATGCCCTACTGCTGTGCTATATGTCACAGGCCCTTCAATAAGTTAACTTTTAAAAATAACATGTATTGTCAACACCGTCCAACAGGATCCACCACCCCAGAAAACCTCTGCCCACACCTGCCATTTTTCTGGCTGAGAAAAGTGCCCAGCTCCTCTACCAAACTCCAAAAGAAACTAATGGCCATCATCTAAGTAGAAGATAACATCTCTGATAGGGTAGGGGCAGATTTCCCTTTCTGCCTGAAGTAACAGCAATCCAGTACCACACCCTACTATCCTCACCCTATACCATCCCACATACCACATCTTACATCCCAGGTCCACAACTTAATCCTATTAAACTGCCAAGACACCAAAATTTATTTATAAATTTATAAATTTTATATTTATAAATCTTGGATTGCATGCCCCCAAGCAGCCATGGGACACCTAAACATTTTGTAGTACTGTCTGAAGGGAATGTTACATCATAATTACCAAGGTAAGGCACCTAAATGGTAACACAGAAGGCTCAAGCAGCACCAACCATAGCCCATTAAATCCTTAGACACTGACTTTGGTAACACCATGGAGAAATATAACAATTATTTTAAATTGATGCTGTTGACCTAAGGTTTTTTTATTTGTTTTTGGGCCAAGCATGGTGGTGCTCTGGGGTTACTCCTGGCTCTGAGCTCAGAAATCAGTCCTGCCAGGCTTGGCAGGTCCAGAGGACCATATGGGATGCTAGGAATCAAACACGGAGCAGGCATGTGCAAGGCAAATGCACTACCTGCTGTGCTCATTCCAGTCCCTTGCCATTAATAATTTATTATCTATGACTTTTTAAAGTTTTACAAGAACTTTCTGAATATCATATGTAATGCCTTGCCATTCAAATTGTCTCTCAAGGTAGCCGCGCTCTTCTGGTGTCTGATTTCTATCCAGACCATATTAATATTCCCTTCAAACAGAAATGTTCCTTTACTATGGAGATGAGAGTGTCCTTTATGAAAATTTTCTTTTTGTAGGACACTCCCCCCTTGATTGCTCATTAATAATCCCACCAGAACACAGCCCTGTGAGGAGCTTGACTGACACCACCAGACGATCCAGGCATTAAGAGCATTGTTTTGGGTCCTGCTTCACAGCTGTTACCCTTGACTAGCAGTCAGATGTTTGTCAGTGGTATCTGGAAAAAAGAGGAGGGCACTCTGAAAATCAGGCTATCTGTAGAGTCTGAAGTACTTGTCTCCATTCATTTTCATATTTCCTCTAGCCCTTTTTCTCCTCACTTCCCCACCACTGGGACTTGAACCCAGAGCCTTACATATGCATGGCAAGGGTTCTACTGCTGAGCTCCATCCTGGCTAGAGCTGAGGTCTTGTGGGGAGTCCAAACACATCTGATTGTTCAGAAGAGTCCTCTATTAAAAGTATCCCACAGTGAAAAGCTTTAGGAATATAGTTTCAGTTTGATTCCAGGGTTTTTAGGCCACTTCCACCTAATAATAATGTGAATCAAGTAAAATACTCAAGTCACCTTAGCATAAGACTAGTTATTGAGAATTTTCATATGCAAGGTGATTTATTCTATTTTGTCTTTTCCTCTGAATCCTCATGATGCCAGGAAGCCAATATTATTGTTCTCATCTTACAGACCAAGAAGCAGAGTCTGGCTAGAGTGATATAGTAGAGCTGATAGGGTGCTTGCTTTGCACTTGGCCAATCTGGGATCAATTACCAGCATCCCATATTTCTCCTGAGCACTGCCAAGAGTGATCCTTGAATATAGTCAACAAAACAAAACAAGTGACTGAGGCTGGAGAAATAGACAGCAAATAGGGCACTTGCCTTGCACAGAGCCAACCTGGGTTCCATCCCCAGCAAATCATATGCTCCCTTGAGTCTGACAGAAGTAAAGCCTGAAAACCACCTGTTGTGGCCAAGAAATAAGCCAAATGAAGCTGAGGCTGAAAAAGTCTAAATAATTTGCTTACGGTTACATAGCTAGAATGTGGCAAAATTCTGATCAATCTGACAGATACTAATATTGCTGCAAATCACATTTCCCCATTATCTGGGAGTATTTTGGCCAATCTTATCCTAAGAGCCTCAAAATTACAAATGGCAAGGGTGGGACCTAATGCAGCAGCTGGTTTCACTTGCAGTGGACTCTATCCTGTTTCTTCAGCATAGGTGGATCAATATCTCACTTAACTCCTCTATTTACTTCCTGGGTAACATCAGCAAAGTTACTCTAAACCTTCGTCTCATCATCTTCAAAATGTCTTTTAGCTCAGTGCTAAAAGCTGTAGAAAAAAGTGCATGAGCGGGGCCAGAGAGATAGCATGGAGGTAAGGCACTTGCCGTGCATGCAGGACAGTGGCTCAAATTCCGGCATTCCATATGGTTCCCCAAGCCTGCTAGGAGCGATTTCTGAGCATAGAGCCAGGAGTAACCCCTAAGCGCTGCCAAGTGTGACCCAAAAACCAAATTAAAAAAAAAAAGTGCATGAGCTCCAGAGATATCTCAATAAATTGGACTGCACACATTGCATGCAGAAGACCTGGGTTCAATCCCTGACACTTCAATTTGCTCCCTTTAATGTCTCTAAAAATGAACCCACGGGGCCGGGCGGTGGCGCTAAAGGTAAGGTACCTGCCTTGCATGCGCTAGCCTCGGACGGACCGCGGTTCGATCCCCCGGCGTCCCATATGGTCCCCCAAGCCAGGAGCGACTTCTGAGCGCATAGCCAGGAGTAACCCCTGAGCGTTACCCGGTGTGGCCCAAAAACCAAAAAAAAATAAAAAATAAAAAAAATAAATAAAAATGAACCCAGTACCCAGCTAAGCGGAGTGCTCTGAGTATCATTATATGTAAACCCCAGAAATAAAATAGGACATGGAGAGATAACTCAACAAGCTCTCAAGGCCAGAGTGATAGCACAGTGGGTAGGACTGTGCCTTCCAGATGGCTGACCCAGGTTCAATCCCCAGCATCCCACAGGGTCCCCAGAGCTTGCCAGGAACAATTTCTGAGTGTAGAGCCAGGAGTAACACCTGAGCGCTGTCAGGCATGGCCCCAAACAGCAACAATGACAAAACAAAAAACAAAAACAAACAAAAAATAAGTTCTGCATGCAGCAGTCCCAGAATTGGGTCCCTGCAACAAGCATTGCCAAGAATGACCCTTGAGCACAAAGACATTAGTAACCCTTGACCATCACCTGGTGTGGTCCAAACCCAAACTAAAAAAAAAAGTGTTTAATAAACAATGACAGTGGCATCAGCAATAAAAATAGCTAACAGGGGCCAGAGGGATAGATAGTACAGAGGGTATAGGGTGTTTGCCTTGCACATCCCCAGAATCCCATTTGGTCTTCCAGCTTGCCAGGAGTAATTTCTGAGTGCAGAGCCATGCAAGAGTAACCCCAAAGCCCTGCCAGGTATGGCCCAACCAATTCCCCCCCCCCAAAAAAAAGCTAACATATAGTGAATGTTCACCAGGTATCAGACTGTTTTATTGTTTTACATATACTTAATCCTCACAACAAAATATCTGGAATATTATTATCCTGGTTTTTGTTCTGACATGGCTTTTGGGCCACACCTTGTGGTGTGTAGGAATTACTACTATAAGATTGGTTCTCAGAAAGCGCTTTTTAAATTTGATTTTTAAATTATTTTTTTCATATTTCATCAAAGTTGCTTATGGTTGAGTTTCAGTCACACAATATTCCAATACCCATCCCTTCACCAGTGCACATTTCTTGCCATCAACGTCTTCAATTTCCCTCTCCGCTTCCTCCCATCTGCCTCTACAGCAAATATTTTTCTTCTTTCTTTTCCTTTTAGGCGCTGTGGTTTACAATATTGTTAGTGAAGGATATCATGTACATCAGTTTACCCCCTTTCAGCACCCAGTTTTTGTCCAGAGTGATCATTTCCAATTATCATAGTCATAGTGGTCCCTCCTCTTCCCTAACTGCTCTCAGGGGACCCTTTGATGTCAGGGATTGAACCCAGAACATTAGCATGCAAAAGAGTGCTCCAGCCTTCTGAGTTCTCTCTGTGATTTTATGATCTTTTTTTATTTTTAAATAATATTTATTTAAGCACCATGATTACAAACATATTTGTAGTTGGGTTTCAGTTATAAAAAAAAAGAACACTCTCCCTTCACCAGTGCAACCTTCCTACGTCCAATACCACCCCCCATAACTCTCCTCCCCCACCCATTCCTGTATTCAAGACAGGCATTCTACTTCTTACGATCCTTTTTACAGACAAAAAATTTAAAGACTAGGGGCCGGTGAAGTGGCGCTAGAGGTAAGGTGTCTGCCTTGCAAGTGCTAGCCCAGGAAGGACCGCGTTCGATCCCCGGAGTCCCCATATGGTCCCCCCAAGCCAGGGGCAATTTCTGAGCGCTTAGCCAGGAGTAACCCCTGAGCATCAAATGGGTGTGGCCTAAAAAACAAAACAAAACAAAACAAAAAAATTTAAAGACTAGAGAAGTTGTTAGCTCTTACTCTTTTTTAGGAGGCTAAATGAAAACATGGGTTCTAGTACAGAGAATAAACAAGAAATGTAGTGCTAATGCATATTATAAATCAAGATCATTTTTGCTAAATTGGCAATAAAAATATTGAATTTTGGGGGTCCAGAGCAATAGCATAGTGGTAGGGCATTTGCCTTGTGGCCAACCCTGGATGGACGCTGGTTGGATTCCCAGCATCCCATTTGGTCCCCTGAGCCTGCCAGGAGCAATTTTAGAGCACAGAGCCAGGAAGAACCCTTGAGCGCTGCCAAGTGTGACATATATATGTAATAATATATTATATAAAATAGATATTATATAATATATAACATATATTATATATTTTGGGGGAGACCAAACCCAGATCTCCCCCTAAGTCTAGGGAAATAGGAATCTAAAATTTTCATCTTAACAGACTGAAGCACATGCTTTGTGTGTCCAGGTTTGATCCCTGGCAGCTATAGACCCGTAACCACTGCCAGGAATGGCACCCATGCACTTAGTCGGGAAAAAGCCCCAAGCAGAGCTGGTGTTATCCTAAAAGAAAACGACAAAAGAGTATCTTTAATGTTGCCCCTTGGAAATTGGTAGTGACTTTCAACAAAACCAGATCTTATGCAACATCCAACACCATTTTCTAGAACAAATATCCTGTATATCTTTCAAATTATAACTTCATGTGTGTGTGTGAGTGTACATACTTGCATATTTAGATCACATCCAGTGGTGCTCAGTGTTACTCTTGATAGAGGCAGGGGTATGGGTTGCCAGGGATCAAACCCGGGTCTGCCATGTGCAAGGCCAATGCCCTTCCCACTGTGTTATTGCTCTGGCCCATTAAATTATAACTTCTTTATTTGGGGGGGGGGGTTGGGTCATACCCGGCAGTGCTCAGGGGTTACTCCTGGCTCTATGCTCAGAAATCGCTCCTGGCAGGCTCAGGGGACCATATGGGATGCTGGGATTCGAACCACTGACCTTCTGCATGAAAGGCAAATGCCTTACCTCCATGCTATCTCTCCGGTCCCTAAATTATAACTTCTAAGAGTCAAATGTTAGGCATCCATATTACCTCTGTAAAAATTCTTCCTTTAGGTGGGCCATTTCAACAGGCTAAGATCCAGTTTTAGTTCCCAGCATTACATTGTGCTGGGAGAACCTCCAGAAGGGACCATGGTGCACAGAACTGGAGAAGTAGTGAGAGTCCTGCTGGATATGACCACTCAAATAACAACAAAAACAAAAAAAAGTTTGTATTAAGAAGATAATGCAATCAATTTTAAAAATTATCTTTATTTAAAGCACCATGATCACAAACATGACTGTAGTTGGGTTTCAGTTATAAAAAGAACACCCTCCTTCAGCAGTGCAACTTTCCCACCACCAATGCTCCCTATCTCCCTCCTCCCCGACCTGTTTTCAAGACAGGCATTTACTTCTCTCAATTATTAACATTGTCATGATAGTTGTTAGTGTAGTTATTTCTCTAACTGCACTCACCACTCATGGTGAGCTTCATGTCATGAGCTAGTCCTTCCAGTCCTCTTCTCTATGGTCTCTGGGCATTATTACAATAATGTCTTTTATTTTTCTTAAAACCCATAGATGAGTGAGACTCTTCTGTATCTACCTCTCTCCCTCTGACTTATTTCACTCAGCATAATAGTCTCCATGTCCATCCATGTAGAGGAAAATTTCATGACTTCATCTCTCCTAAAGGCTGCATAATATTCCATTGTGTAGATTACCAGTTTCTTTACCCATTCATCTGTTGAAGGGCAGATGATGCAATCATTACTTTCCTACTTAGCTTCTATTATTTTACTCATTCCAATGAGCATTTCACATTATTGTGGTAATCTTCACATCTTAGATAGGTTAAGAGTGAAATTTAAATCACCTTTAAAAACTGATTATTGGGGGACAGAATGATAGCACACTGGTAGGGTGTTTGCCTTGCACCCAGGATGGACCTGGATTTGATACCTGGCATCTTTTTTTTTTTTTGGTTTTTGGGCCACACCCGTTTGACTCTCAGGGGTTACTCCTGGCTATGCACTCAGAAATCGCCCCTGGCTTGGGGGGACCATATGGGACGCCGGGGGATCGAACCACGGTCCTTCCTTGGCTAGCGCTTGCAAGGCAGACACCTTACCTCCAGCGCCACCTACCCGGCCCCGATACCTGGCATCTTATATGGTCCCTTGAGCCAGGAGTGATTTCTGAGTGCAGAGCCAGGAGTAACCCCTGCGTGCCTGCTGTGTGTTGGCTCAAAACCAAAAACCAAAAAAAAAAAAAAAAGGAATTACTTGGATCTAATCCATTGTAACTCCATCTCTCTGCCAAACTATTTGTTATGTAGTCACTTGGTGGTTCTCCCTTTCCAGGCCCCACTCAACCATTGATCATTAACTCATCGCAAGTACAAACACAATGATTTTTCCCCCAGTATTTTTCATATATAAAAAACTGCAAATCTTTTTCAAAATACAGAAAAAACAAATAATTATGTAACTTCTTTTTTTGTTTTTTGTTTGTTTGTTTTTGGGGGGGTCACACCTGGAGGTGCTCAGGGGTTACTCCTGGCTCTGTGCTCAGAAGTTGCTCCTGGCAGGCTCGGGGGGTCATATGGGATGCCAGGAGGGATTCAAACCAGGGTCTGTCCTGTGTGGCCGTGTGTAAGGCAAATGCCTTACTGCTGTGCTATCGCTCCAGTCCCTAAATATGTAACCTCAGATTTAAATGGAAAAGTATAGTTAATTGTAAAAAGAAAGTGTGCATTTCAATTGGCCAAAGTCATTACACTGAAGAATAGATCTACTCTGAATAACCTGTAAAGTCTTTTCATTTTTTTTTCCAGTCTACACCTTTATTGAGTTTTTTTTTTTCATTACATATTTTAACATTAGTTGCAGACAGAGGCTAAATAAAGGCCTCGTAACAGTGTCAAAGCAGAGGTAAATACACAGTTATGAGAATGCTACTTCTGTTAAATGTATAACCTCCTTATACCAACCAGTCCTTTGTTCTTAATAATCAATCACATTTTTCTAAATGGAGAAATGAAGGACTCCAAATGGAGGACTTCTTAGTTACATTGCTGGCCATTTCCAATAGGACCTAGCTCTTGTTCTTATCTGATATTTTAGATGGTGTGTTTTGTTGTTGTTTTTTCAGGACTTGCTCAATCTGAAAAGCCAGTTCAGATCAATTTATCCAACCCCTTCAAGCAGGAGAATTAAACCGGATTTACTGAAAAGTGACTCTTCTCTATACAGTTTTTCTAATCTCTCCTTTCTGTAAATCTGAGAAAATAAACTAGAACAATCAAGGACAGCACAGTTAAAGCTATGCTTTCACCATGCAAATGTCACTGTCACGGATGTGATAAAATCTTAGTATTACCAGAATTAATGATATATATACGTGTATATATATTATTTCTTAAGCATATGATTACAGATTAATGTTAACATTTTAATTTTTAATATTGACCATATAAAGCTACCAAATTATGGTAAAGGTCATTATGGGGCCTGAGCCCCACAGGAGTTAAGGTTTGCCATGCATGTAGCTGATGCCAACTCTATCCCTGCTGAGTGTGGTGCATAAAAACTTTTTGGGTTGTTTTGGGCCATGCTCAGTGGTACTCAGGGGTTACTCCAGGCTCTGCACTCAGAAATCACTCCTGGCAGGCTTGGGGGACCATATGGGATGCCAGGGATCAAACCTGGGCTGGCTGCATGCAAGGTAAACGTCCTCCACCTGTATTATTGCTTTGCCCCCCCCATTTGGGGGGGGGTTTGGGGGGTCACACCCAGCAGCGCTCAGGGTTACTCCTGGTTCTATACTCAGAAATCGCTCCTGGCAGGCTCAGGGGACCATATAGGATGCTGGGATTCAAACCACTGACCTTCTGCATGCAAGGCAAACGCTTTACTTCTCCAGTCCCAACCCCCCAATATTTTAATTTAGAAGAGAAGAGGGGGCTGGAGCAATAGCACAGTGGGTAGGGCATTTGCTTTGCATATGGATGACCCCGTTAAATCCCTGGCATCCCATATGGTCCCCCAAGTATGCCAGGTGTGATTTCTGAGTGCAGAGCCAGGAATAAGACCTGAGCACCACTGAGTGTGGCCCCAAAACCAAAATAAATAAAAATAGATGAGGTCCAGAGTGGTAGTAGAGTGGGTAGAGTGATTGCCTTGCATGCAGCTAATCTGGGTTCAATACCCTATACCCCATTGAGTCAGGCCAGCAGTGATCCCTGAGCGAAGAGCCAAAGTAAGCCCTGAGTACAGTCGGGTGTGAACCCAAAAGAAAAAAAAAAATTAGAGACAGTCTAGAGAAATTTGCCTTGCAGGTGGCCAACCCTGGTTCCATCTCTGGCACCACAAAGCTTTGGTGGAAGTTATCCGTAAGCACAGAGCCGGGAGTAAATTCAGAGTGACACTGGGTGTGGCCCCCCACTGAAACAAAACTAATAAATTCATTGTGGGCCAGAGAGATAACACATCAAGCTGAAGATGGCCTTGAGTTGCATTCCAGCACCACCTGAGCCTCAAGCTGACAGGTGTGGTTCCCAAAACAAGAAATATATTAAAAGGTCATTGAGAGGTCATATTGAGCAGTACTTTTTTTTTTTCAGCTAGCATAGGAAAATCAATCAACTATTTTGGGTATCATTTTCTTTGATGGGGATGGTGATAGGGAAACTAGTGGCTCTCTGCTCAGAATTCACTTCCAGTGAGACTAATTCACACAGAATAACCATAAGAATTTAATAAGAAGATAATAATAAGAGCATGGGGCTGGAGCAATAGTATAGTGGGGAGAGTGCTTGCCACACTTAGGGCCAATGAGGGTTAGATCCTCTGCATCCCCTGAGCACCACCAGGAGTGATTCCTAAGTATAGAACCAGGAATAGGCCGTGAATATTGCCAGGTTGGCCCCAAACCAAACCCAAACAAATGAAAAGTAAAAGAATTTGCGATTGGGGAGAGGAGTAAAGCAGGGGTTAAGAGACTTGCCTTATTTGCTGCCAATTCCAATTTGAATCCCAAAACAGCATATGGTCTCATAAGCAAACTGCACATGGTTCCCTAAACTCAGGATTGAAGCACCAGCACAGTGAAGACTAAGCCATGAGCACTGCTAAATGTAATCCCAGTCCCCTTCCCTCCAAAATGTATTTGGGATCAGAAATATGGTTCCATGGACTAGAGCATACGCTTCATTTTTTTAAGCCACACCTGGCAATGTTCAAAGGTTACTCTTGGCTCTGCATTCAGAATTCACTCCTGGCAGTGCTTGGGACCATAGGTGATGCTGAGGATTGAACCCAGGGCAGCTGTGTTCTAGGAAAACACCTTACTTGCTGAACTATCTCAATATCCCCTGGAACACATACTTTTCTTACAGAAGGCCTGGTTTCTGATCTACCAGATCATTCCCAACACCATCAGAAGTAACCCCTGGACACTGCAGAGTATACCTCTAACCCTCATTCCTCCAAGAGGAAGAAAATGTTTGTTTGTTTTTTATTTGTTTTTTTGGGCCACACCCAATGACGCTCAGGGGTAGTTACTTCTGGCTATGTGCTCAGAAATCACTCATCCATATGGGATGCCGGGGGGATCATGTGCAAGGCTCTGGCCCCAAGAAAATGGCTCAGGGATCATATGGGATGCAGGGCTCAACCCTGGATTGGCTATATGTGTGTGGCCACAAAGCAAGTGCCCAGGCCTGCTGTACTATTGCTCTGATCCATATTAATTTTTTTAGATAAAAAAAAATAAGTCTACTCATGGGACTGGAAAAATAGCACAGTGGTCGGGCATTTGCCTTGCTTGCAGCTGACTGGGACAAACCTGAGTTTGATTCCTGGCATTCCATATGGTCCCCCAAGCCTGCCAGGAGTGATTTCTGAGCACAGAGCCAGAAGTAACCCCTGAGCACTGCTGGGTGTAGCCCAAAAATAAACCACCAAAATATTTCTACTTAATAAAGGGAAGAAATAAAAACTAAATAGGGGCTGGAGTTAACATAAAGAGATAAAATGCAGGCTGGAGCAACAGTACAGTGGAAAAAGCATCTGGCTTGCATGTGGCTGACCCAGGTTTGATCCCTGGTACGCCACACAGTCTCCCAGACCACCAGGAGTGATTCCTGAGTACAAAACCAGGCATAGCTCTGAATACCAAATATTTTGAAATTAAAAAAAAAAAAATTCCCAGAACTGGGGCTAGAAAAATAGTACAGTGGATAGGAAGCTTTTTTGCACATAGATGAAAATGGGTTTGATCCCTGATATCCTATATGGTCCTTGGAGCCTTGTCAGAAGTAATTCCTAAATACAAAGCCAAGAGGAACTATAAAGAATCTCCAGGTGTGGCCACAAAATAAAAACAAATTTTTCCCAAATTCAGGAGTGCAGGAACCAAGATTCAAGGTCCTAGAGAAAACACCAACAGAATGACAAAAGCTAGCAGTCACCATGCTTACAATGGACCAGCTCCATAGACTCACTCTTCTCTCAAATGAGATGTAAACCAAGCTATGAAAAATCATGGGCATACCAGTCCTGTAGCAGAAAGTTGGCAATCCCGGAGGGAGAGTGTGGGCTAAACTTCAGCCCTGCTGAAGCCACAGCTGCTGTATCTATCACCCAGAATCACCGTTTTGCTTATTTTTTTTTATTTTTTTGGTTTTTTTGGAGGGCCGTACCCGGCAGTGCTCAGGGGTTACTCCTGGCTGTCTGCTCAGAAATAGCTTCTGGCAGGCTCGGGGGACCATATGGGACACCGGGATTCGAATCAACTACCTTTGGTCCTGGATTGGCTGCTTGCAAGGCAAACGCCACTGTGCTATCTCTCCGGGCCCACCGTTTTGCTTATGGCCCTGCCTCACCACCCCTGAAATCCTCTTCGGGGACACTAATGTGACCACACTTCAGGTCCGCTGGTATTTGGGTTGATATCACCAAGAGTGTGAGCACCTATCCAACATTCTATTTCCAGGAGGCCTGGTAGCTGTGAACACACCCCTTAAAGCCACAGTATCAATAATAATGCTTTGAATTTCTGGACAACTTCATTTGTTTGATGCTGTCATCCCTATGGAAACACACCTATTTAACAAAATGAACAGCTAACAAATGCTTATAAAACCTTTTGCCACTGTAGTCATGACTTCATTGGAGATACAATAATTTTCACAAATGTGCTTGCTACAATACTTTTTCTTCTTTATTTTTCTTCTCTTGTTTATTTTTTCTATTTTTTCAATAACATGCTTTCATTTATCTGAAAACAAATGTGTTTTGATCAACTATGTCAATTACATGATGCATTTGCTGTAAATACATTTTTTAAAAGTGGCATGACAGTATATTCAAGGGCAGAGAAACCCTGTATCTCTTTGGCCAAGAGTATTCCTTTTCTAATCTACCCAATATTTACTGTGCCTATGCAAAAAATTTGGGGGGGTTTTGTTATTGCTGCTTGTTGTTTGGTTTTTATTCTGTGTGGTTGTGTGTGTGTGTGTGTGTGTGTGTGTGTGTGTGTGTGTGCGCGCGCGTGCGTGCTTTGCTTTTATTTCAGGACTGTGGCTGTTGTCTTTATTGCTGTGGTGCTTTTTGGTTTTTTTGCTTGTTTGATTTTTGCCCCATTTTATTTATTTTTTCTTTTCTTCAAACAGAACCACATAATTTGAACCATCTTATTTTGCCTCACACATTGAGGAGGAAATAATGGAGGGTTCCAAGACCAGACAGTCATATGAACATCAAGTAGAAATAAAAAAAATGATCAGACTTAAACACCAAATCCAAAGCCAACGACAACAGAATCGACACCCAGTCCACAACATGCTAGACACAGAGAGGACCACTTATACTAACAATCCAGGTGGTAAAGGAGGGGGTTATGGGATACATGCTGGGAATAGGGGTGGAGGGAGGACAACATTAGTGGTGGGAATGCCCCTGATTCAATGTCTCTATGTGCCTAAAGTATTACTATGAAAGATTTGTAATCCACTGATCAAAATTAAAATTATTAAAAAAAAAGTGGAGGGACCAGAGATAGCATGGAGGTAAGGCATTTTGCCTTCCATGCAGAAAAATGGTGGTTCAAATCCCGGCATCCCATATTGTCCTCGGTGCCTGCCAGGGGCGATTTCTGAACGCAGAGCCTGAGCATTGCTGGGTGTGACCCAAAAAAATAAAAAATAAAAATAAGTAATGGGTTGAGGTATAGATTGGTGCCAGAGAATTTGGCCCTGCGTTTGATCCCCAGAATCCCCTAAAATATGAGAGCTAATAGACTAGTATTAACTAGTAATAATACATGCTGGAAGTAGATACTGACTATGGTAATAGTGAGCTGGAACATGGCAGCAATTTGGAAAACCTGCACCAGATGGAACTGAATCCCGAGAATCATGGGATCCAAACCTTTGACCTGATACCTTCAGAGGCCTTAGGGACAGTTACCTGATTTGAACCCAAATGGAAATACTTCAACTATTGTCTGTTAAAAATAAAAAACAAAAGCCTTTGGATTGCACACCAAAACAAGACTTATTAAAATCTATCTTTTTTATTTTTATTAAAGTCTATCTTTAACAGAAAATTTATCTTTGAGACTTAGAACTTATTGAATGAACAAATATTTACTGAGCAGTAACTATGTGTCATGAAATATTCTCTACGCTATGGGTGTAAAGAGTTAGTCAAAGGGAGGAAAAGGCACTTGCCTTCAGCAGATCCTAAACTTCCTGCTCCCTCCCACCTCTCAAAAAAAAAAAAAGAAAAACAGTGATAGGCTGGGTCTAGTTTCCATTCTAGCAAGGAGATAAATTAAATTATATAATTAGAGCTGTGAAATACTCAGAGAGTACCTAGTGAGGTGGATAAAAGGAGAGTTACTTTAGATACTGGTAAGGAAAGTTCACTTGAATAAATGATATTTAGCTGTAATTTGGTAAGATATATTTTGTTTTTATTTTAGGCCACACTCATTAGAACTGATGAGTACTTTGGGTTCTGTGCTTGGGGGGGTTCCTGGTGGTGACTGGGATCAAATATGGGTCTCATACATGCAAAGCATGAGCTTAGCCCATTGAGCTCTTTCTCCAGCCTTGTTTTTATTTGGGGGGTCATACTTAGTGTTGCTCTGAAGTTACTCCAAATACTTCTCAGGAAATTGTGTCTGCTGAGGATCAAATCCAGGGTCTCATGCATGCAAATCAAGTCTTTTACTCTCATTTCTGTAGTTTGGTCATACTTTGATTCTGTCATTTAGATTACAGCCCAAAAACAGACCAGAAGTGATCATAATCTGTTTTGAGCTACACACTGAATGATGGGAGGATGCAGGCTGTCAGATGAAAAAAGAAATAGAAACTTTTCAGGCAGAGAAAACAGAAAATGTGGAATGAACTGTGGGACTGACCTATTTAAGGATTTGGGTTCTATCTTTAGTACCCAAGACAGAATACATCAAAATCGGGGCCTAAGAAACAGTACAGTAGGTAAGGCATTTGTTTTGCATGTAGCTGACCTGGGTTTGATCCCCTAAGCAATGCCAGGAATGATTACTGAGATTAGTGAGAGCCACCCCTGAGCATTACCAGGTGTGGGCCCCTCAAAAAAGAAAGAACAAAAATGCAAAGGCCCAGAAGTGGGAATAATATAGCTAGGGTGTGAGAAGAGAAATAAAAAATGACCAGAAATGAATGATAGATAAAAAATATTTTATTTGGTAGTGGTGGGGACTGTTGGGGTACAGCTAAATTTCAGGGAATTGAATCCAGGGCCTCACACATGCAAAACAAGTATTCTACCACTGAGTTACCTTGCCTGCCCTAAATAAGAATATGTGAGATGATGGCTATGGTAATTAGATAGAAGAAATCCTTTCACAATGTAAACTCATATCAAATCACCATGATGTATATACTTTACTCTTTTTTTTTGGGGGGGGGGGGGTTCACACCAGCAGCGTTCAGGAGTTACTCCTAGATCTACGCTCAAAAAATCGCCCCTGGCAGGCTTGGGGGACCATCTAGGACGCCAGAATTCGAACCACTGTCCTTCTGCATGCAAGGCAAATGCCTTATCTCCATGCTATCTCTCCGGCCTGTTTTACTCTTTTTTTTGTGTATGTGTGAAACAAGAGAGTTTTAATTAAAATGTATTTAGAAAGATGTAAGGAGGGGCCGGGCGGTGGCGCTGGAGGTAAGGTGCCTGCCTTGCCTGCGCTAGCCTAGGACGGACCGCGGTTCGATCCCCCGGCGTCCCGTATGGTCCCCCAAGAAGCCAGGAGCAACTTCTGAGCGCATAGCCAGGAGTAACCCCTGAGCGTCACAGGGTGTGGCCCAAAAACCAAAAAAAAAAAAAAAAAAAAAAGAAAGATGTAAGGAGAGAGCACACAGACTTACCAAGAGTGGAGAAAATATCAAGTAAAAGTAGAGACAAGCAAAAAAATAAATGTTCAAGGAAAAACATGGGCTTGAAGAGCAAACCAACTCATTTTATTTTTGGAGGGCACTGGGGATTGAACCTAAGGCTCTACACATTTGGGGGGGGGGTCACAACCGACGGAGCTCAGGGGTTACTCCTAGCTTTGCGCTCAGAAATCAATCCTGGCAGGCACGGGGACCATATGAAATTCGAACCACCATTCATCCTGAATCGGCTGTGTGCAAGGCAAACACCCTACCACTGTGCTATCTCTCAGGCACCAACACATTTGAAGCATGTGTTCTCTTACTGAGCTACATCCCTGGCTCAAAAGAAAATTTATAAGCAGTGATAGAGTTTTCATTTTAAGCATGATACAAGGGCAAATATTGCTATATAAAACTTATAAAGATAAGACTTCACCGGGTATTTAATTGCTTAATATATGCATACTGTGTTTGATTACATAATCATTGTAGACTTTATACTAAATTTTTTTATTTTTTTAAATTTTTTTTTGGTTTTTGGGTCACACCTGACAGCATGCAGTGGTTACTCCTAGCTCTACACTCAGAAATCACTCCTGGCAGGCTCGGTCGGGGGACCAGATGGGATGCTGGGATTCGAACTACCGTTCTTCTGCATGCAAGGCAAATGCCCTAACTCCAAGCTATCTCTCCAGCCCCTACATTTTTAAAAATATTTATTTATTTATTTATGTATTTATTTATTTAGGTTTTTGGGTCACACCCAGTAGCATTCAGGAGTTACTCCTGGCTCTGTGCTAGAAATAGCTCCTGGCAGGCTCAGGGGACTTTATGGGATACCGGGTATTCGAACCACCCTCTGTCCTGCATGCCAGGCAAATGCCCTACCATTGTGCTATCTCTCTGGCCCCCTGTGCTACATTTTTTGCAAAAATATAGTGCAACTATTATGTGAAGTTAAAAAAATTGTTTTGGTATTACTGAAAAAACAACAGATAGTGATGATTATGTGGTAAAATATAGTAATGGCTATGAAATGTAAAGGTAAGGCAAGGTTTGCAAGTGTCCTATGGAACACTTATAATCTTTGGAGGACAGTGGGTTTTAAGCCGTATCTGGCTACTCCCAATTGCACTCAGATGTCTCTTTCCACATTATTCAGGGAACCATGCATGCCAGGGATCTGACCAATTTCACCGGCATGCAAAGAAAGTGCCTTTATCCTGTACTCTGTTCAGCCTAGAAGGCTTTTATTTTTTACAGAAGAATTCATTATAGTGGCAGTTTGAAAGTTTTGTGTTTTTTTTAAGAGAAGCATTAATGAGCCAGGGGTTCGTGGGACCATATAGGATGCCGGGATTCTGCATGCAAAGCAAATGCCTTATCTCCATGCTATCTCTCCAGCCCCAAGCCAGGGAGATATTTAAGAAAACTGAAGCACAGTCCTTTGCATGCAGAAGCTTGGTTTGATTCCCCCACACCAATGGTTCTCCAGTACTTTTAGAAATGACCTGAGAATGGAACTGGGAGTGGCCTCCAGCAGGACAGGATGTGGACCCAAAACCTGAAAAATGTAAAGAGCTAAATAAAGCCTAAGAATGGTGTCAACATTAGGAAAATCTTTTTCTTTAAAAGTAAAATTCAACACTCTTGGCCCCAGAATATAGTGAAAAGAAAATAAATTGACTGGAGGAGAGAGATAACTGTGAAATAACAAGGGACAGGGGCCAAGGGGACTCATGTGCATTGGTGGTGTTAAGAAATGACAAATGGGGGGCCGGGAAGGTGGCGCTAGAGGTAAGGTGTCTGCCTTGCAAGCGCTAGCCAAGGAAGGACCGCGGTTCGATCCCCCGGTGTCCCATATGTTCCCCCCAAGCCAGAGGCGATTTCTGAGCACTTAGCCAGGAGTAACCCCTGAGCGTCAAACGGGTGTGGCCCAAAAAAAAAACCAAAAAAAAAAAAAAAAAGAAATGACAAATGGGAGGGCTGGAGAGATAGCCTGGAGGTAAGGCGTTTGTTTGCCTTGCATGCAGAAGGTGGTGGTTCGAATCCTGGCATCCCATATGGTTTCCTGATCCTGCCAGGAGTAACCCCTGAGCGCTGCCGGATGTGACCCAAAAACCAAAAACCAAAAACCAAAAAAGACAGAAATGGGCCCAGTGATGGGATTTGATTCCCCAGTATCTCTTTTTTCTGTGTTTGTTTGTTTTTTTGGGGGGGGTCACACCCGCCAGTGCACAGGGGTTACTCCTGGCTCTATGCTCAGAAATAGCTCCTGGCAGGCACGGGGGACCATATGGGACATTGGGATTCGAACCAACCACCTTAGGTCCTGGATAGGCTGTTTGCAAGGCAAATGCCATTGTGCTATCTCTCCGGCCCTATTCCCCAGTATCTCATAGGGTCCCCAGAGACAGGAATAACTCCTAACCACATCTGGATGTGGCCCCAAAACAAAAACAAACAAAAAATGACAGAACTAAATGACCCAAGTCACAATGTCAACAACAATGAAACCTTAAACCAAAAAAAAAAATTTTTTTTTTTTTTTTGGTTTTTGGGCCACACCCGGCGATGCTCAGGGGTTATTCCTGGCTATATGCTCAGAAATAGCTCCTGGCAGGCACGGGGGACCATATGGGACGCCGGGATTTGAACCAACCACCTTTGGTCCTGGACTGGCTGCTTGCAGGGCAAACGCCGCTGTGCTATCTCTCCGGGTCCTTTTAAACCCAAATTTTAACAATCAAAATTAAAAATGGGCTTGTTGGGCCCGGAGAGATAGCACTGCGGCGTTTGCCTTGCAAGCAGCCGATCCAGGACCAAAGGTGGTTGGTTCGAATCCCAGCGTCCCATATGGTCCCCGGTGCCTGCCAGGAGTTATTTCTGAGCAGACAGCCAGGCGTAACCCCTGAGCAACGCTGGGTGTGGCCCAAAAACCAAAAAAAAAAAGGGGGGGGGGAGGCTTGTTATGATGTCAGGCTGGGATTGGGGTAGTGGCATAGGATGGTCTCCGGGAACATTGAGGGAGGTTGACACTGGTGGTGGGATTGGTGCTGAAACATTTTATGTTGAAAAACCAAGACCAGAGTGATAGCACAGCAGGTAAGGCATTTGCCTTGTTCACGGCTGAGGGATTTGATCTCCAGCATGGCATCCTATATGGTCCCCTGAGACTGCCAGGAATAATTTCTGAGCGCAGGTACAGGGGTAACTCGTGAGCCCTGCTGGGTATGGTCCAAACACCAAAACAGCAAAAATAGAAAACAAAAAACAAAAAAACAAACAAAAAACCCCAGCCACGACTAACTTGTAAATCACAATTATTAAAAAAGTTTTTTTTAAGTAGCATTCTATTTGAGCTCTTAAGGAAAAGGAATTCAGCAGAAATAGGAGAGGAAGAGGTACATAAATCTAGGGAATTGCATGAGCAAAGGCAGAGTCAGGAAAGGGCAGGGTGGGTCCAGGAAACTAATCACTTATATGGCTACAGTGCCAGGTGGGTGGATAATGATAAGCAAGATAAGCTTGGAAAAGTAGGCTGTCAGGGTGTGTGAGTGGGGGTGCACTCACATGCAAAAAAATTTAGATTTGGGGTATTAGTATGTAAATGTTAAAGTTTTTGTTAAAGTTACAGTATCGTATGACCTATACCCAGGATGGACTGGTTGGTAGATTATAGACAGGTCTTCCAAATATATTAGTTTAATCAACATTTCATATGATTCTGAAACAGGAAATTTAGGTGATTCTAAAAGGTAAATTGAAAATCAGTATTGTGGGTTTTTTGTACTTAAGTGACAATTCTAGACTGACAGGGGGCCAAATTTAAGTAAAAAAAAAAAAAAAAAAAAAAAGTAGGGCCCGGAGAGATAGCACAGCAGCGTTTGCCTTGCAAGCCGCTGATCCAGGACCAAAGGTGGTTGGTTCGAATCCCAGTGTCCCATATGGTCCCCCGTGCCTGCCAGGAGCTATTTCTGAGCAGACAACCAGGAGTAGCCCCTGAGCACCGCCGGGTGTGGCCCAAAAACCAAAAAAAAAAAAAAAAGTAAATTTG
Organism: Suncus etruscus; assembly: GCF_024139225.1. Taxonomy (NCBI): domain Eukaryota; kingdom Metazoa; phylum Chordata; class Mammalia; order Eulipotyphla; family Soricidae; genus Suncus; species Suncus etruscus. The sequence goes on from NC_064858.1 coordinate 76,372,223, forward strand.
AATTGAAAACCGATGAAAGGAGCTGTAGCTATAGCACAGTGGGTAGGGTGTTTGCCTTGCAAGGGGTATTCCACATGGTCCCGAGCCTGCCAGGAGTGATTTCTGAGTGCAAAGCCAGAAGTAACCCTTAAGTACATCTGGGAGTGACCAAAAGAAAAGAAAGGAAAAGAAAAAAGGAAAGAGGGGGAGGGGGAGGGGGAGGGGGAAGGAAGGAAGGAAGGAAGGAAGGAAGGAAGGAAGGAAGGAAGGAAGGAAGGAAGGAAGGAAGGAAGGAAGGAAGGAAGGAAGGAAGGAAGGAAGGAAGGAGAAAAAGAAAAACTGATTGGGGCCAAAGAGATAACATGGAGGTAGGGCATTTGCCTTGCATGCATAAAGACGGTGGTTCGAATCCTGGCATCTTATACAGTCCCCTGAGCCTGCCAGGAGCAATTTCTGAGCGTAGAGCCAGGGCTGCCCAAAAACCAAAAACCAAAAAAAAAAAAAAAAAAAAGAGAGAGAGAGAGAGAGAGAGAGAAAAGAAGACTGATTAAAGATTCTTATCTTTGTTGGTATAGAATTTACCAAAAAGTAAAAGATTAAATGTGGAGGGATGATTTAAGTATTCCATCTTTCTCCTTATAGGAAAAAAAGGGGGGAGGGGGATGGGGAAGGTGGGGAGGAAGAAGGAAAGGGGGAGGAGGAGGAAGAATGAAAGTGGGGGAGAGGGGAGAAGGAGAGAGAGGGAGTGGGGGAGGGGAGGAGGAGGGAAAGGGAGAGGAGAAGAGGAAGAAAGAGATAGGAAAGGGGGGAGGAGGTGAAGATGGAGGGGGAGAGAGAAGAGAGAAAGAAGGGTAAAATGCTACTCCAGAAGCTGGTAGGGTAGCAGGGGAGTGGGAGGAAAAATGGCATCAGGGAGGGTGAGAGGGAAATTGGGGACATTGGTGGCAGAAATATGAACTGGTGAAGGTTGTACATTCATTGTATGACTGTAAGTCAATCATGAACAACTTTGCCTGTGGAAAATAAATCTGTAGTATGAACAACCTTGTAACCATGGTGTTTAAATAAAAGATTTTAAATTAAAAATAAAAAGAAATGGTGCTTATATAAAAATATTATATTAAAAAAAAACACCATTAGTGCAAAAAAAGAAAAAGAAAAAAGAAAACAAGGTGAATTCAGGTACCTGGTACAAAGGGGCTATTCATAGGATCCAATAGGAAGCTGGAACTGTGGACCTAGATCTTAAAGGATACACAAAGAAAGGTAGTAAGCTGACTGATTTGATATTCCAAAGCAAATTCAATGCATATCAAAACACTAAATATAAATAGAAACAAAGAAACTTAAAGAAAGTTGAAATGAATATTTAACCTAGATCTCTAGATGATGAAAGCCTTCTTTACATAAAAGCAACCAAAGAAATACCAAAGGGTTGGAGAGATAGTAGAGGTTAAGGAACTTGGCCTTATTGCTGCTGATCCTGGTCAAATCCCCCATATCACATGTAATCCCATTAACTTCAGTAAGCAATTCTGAGCAGAGTTGGGAATAAGCTTGGAGTACCACCAGGTGTTAAACACACACTCCCAAATATGAAGAAAAAAAGGTAGCTGATGATATACTGTATTTTTGTTGGTGGTGTTTTTTTTGGGTCACAGCCGGTGGCGCTCAGGGGTTACTCCTAGCTCTGCTCTCAGAAGATGCTCCTGGCAGGCTCGGGGGACCATATGGGATGCTAAGATTCGAGCCACCAACTGTTCAAATCAGTTGCGTGCAAGACAAGCGCCCTACCACTGTGCTATCTCTCTAGTCCAGATATACTGTATTTTAAAGTAAAAGGCAAAAATAAATAAATAAAAGGCAAATAACCAAATGTTTGACTATAAGACAAGGAATGGGGGGTTGCTCCCTGGCAATGCTCAGGGGACCATAAGTAGTGCCAGCAAAAACAACATAAAACAAAAATCCCAGTCAGCCATATGCCCTATCTGCTATACTATCTCCTTGGTTCCAAAGAATATTTTTTAGATGAAGAACTTATTTGAATCACACACACACAAAAATGACTACGAATAATTTCTGTATGGAATGTCAGAAGAATTAAATAAATTCAATATAAATCTGTCAATATAATTCTCTGCATCATATTCACTAGAGATGCTAGGACTTTGTGGAAGAGATTATCAGGGTTCTTATTACTTCACCAGGTTTCCAAATGTTGGTCTATAGAAATTCCTAAAAAATACTTGGTCTCGAGAGGTTGCTCAAATGGTTAGAAGCATGCTTTGGGGGCCTGGAGAGACAGCACAGTGGTGGGACATTTACCTTGCATGCAACTGACCCAAGAGAGACCCAGTTTGATTCCCAGCATTCTATATGGAACCCCAGCCTGCCAGAAGTAATTTCTGAGTGCAGAGTCAGGAGTAACCCCTGAGCAATGCTGGGAATGGCCCAAAAACCAATCAAAAAAAGCATGCTTTGTATGTGGGAGGCCTGGGTTCTAATCTCTGGCACAGAATGGTTCCCCAGAATCATTGGTAACATCCCCCAAGCACTAAACAAGGAGTAGTCCCTGAGCACCACTGGTTCTTGCCCTAAACAAACAAAACTCCACAATCTTTGCAATTTTTATTGTCCTAAAGTTCAAGGGTAGGGCTGAAAAGATAGTACAAAAGTTAAGGCACTTGCTTAGGATGGGATTGCCTTTATGACTCTGGAATAAATCCCAGGCCCTATTGGATCCCCCCAGTAAAGCCAGCCATAGCCTTTTAACATGAAGCTAAAAGTGGTCCCTAAGCATTGCTGAGTCTGGCCCCAAAGAACAGAAGCTAATATAAATACATTAATTTGTCTACAGATTCCATTCCATGGTACTCCATGGAAGCTGTCTTCACTGCTTGCCAGGATTTCCTCAGGATTTCCGCTTATCTAAAATAAGGGGAAGGGGTTGGAGAGATAGCATGAAGGTAGAGCATTTGCCTTGCATGCAGAAGGATGGTGGTTCAAATCCAGGCATCCCATATGGTCCCCCGAGCCTGCCAGGAGCAATTTCTGAGCATAGAGCCAGGAGTAACTGCTGGAGTGAGCGCTGCCAGGAGCGACCCAAAAACCAAAAATAAATAAATAAAAAATAAATAAAATAAAGTAAGGGGAAGGATTAAGCATGCAACAGAAAATAATTTTTTTTTTTTTTTTTTTTTTTTTTTTGGTTTTTGGGCCACACCCAGCGTTGCTCAGGGGTTACTCCTGGCTGTCTGCTCAGAAATAGCTCCTGGCAGGCACGGGGGACCATATGGGACACCGGGATTTGAACCAACCACCTTTGGTCCTGGATCGGCTGCTTGCAAGGCAAACGCCACTGTGCTATCTCTCCGGGCCCGACAGAAAATAATTTAAGAATGTCCAGTGGGGGGCCGGGTAGGTGGCGCTGGAGGTAAGGTGTCTGCCTTGCAAGCGCTAGCCAAGGAAGGACCGCGGTTCGATCCCCCGGCGTCCCATATGGTCCCCCCCAAGCCAGGGGCGATTTCTGAGCACATAGCCAGGAGTAACCCCTGAGCGTCAAACGGGTGTGGCCCAAAAACCAAAAAAAAAAAAAAAAAAAAAAAAAAGAATGTCCAGTGGAGTGATCGTTCAAAGTCTACTTTTAGTACAGAAATTGTATGGACTTTGGAATCAGTAGCCCAACCCTTTGATTTTACAGATAAGTCTCAGAGAGAATGATTTACCCACCAACTAGTTGATTCCCAAAACAAGTTCAAATCTCGAGTCTTAAACCAGTATCCTTTCCATCTTTACTGCTGCTTTACCAATTATAAACTCTGATCTTTTTTTTTTTTTTTTTTTTTTTTTTTGGTTTTTGGGCCACACCCGGCAGTGCTCAGGGTTTACTCCTGGCTATCTGCTCAGAAACAGCTCCTGGCAGGCACGGGGGACCATATGGGACACTGGGATTCGAACCAACCACCTTAGGTCCTGGGTCAGTTGCTTGCAAGGCAAACGCCGCTGTGCTATCTCTCTGGCCCCAAACTCTGATATCTTATAACAATCACATTTAAATGTCACAATTACTTTTTTGGGGGGATGGGAGTGTTTCACACCCGGCATTGCTCAGGAGTTACTCCTATCTCAGTGCTCAGAAATCACTCCTGATAGGCTCAGGTAACCATATGGGATGCTGGGAATCAAACCAGGGTCTGTCCAGGTTTGGCCATGTGCAAGGCCACTGTGCTATCACTCCGAACCCTAAACATCACAATTTCAACTTTTGTATACTTTCCACTTCACTCTACTCAATTTGATTTAATAAAAGACTGTATTCCTTCTTCCAAATCCCCAGTTAAAGAATCTCAAACAAAACCCAATGTAATTAAAATGTTAATGGACTGAGGACAGAGCTCAATCCTGGTACAGGAAAAAACCAAACAGGCCAGGGAGAGTTCTCAAAAGACCCAAACTAGATTGTGCCTCACCTCCCAAGCGCCGCATGCATAGTCCCCCAAACATGACAGGGTTTGGAGACCATACAACAGAACCAGGAGTTGTTAAGCACCTCTTGGTGGTAGGACAACAAAACATACTTAAGATGCCTTGGAGGTGAGAGAGATAGTACAAAGGGTACTCAGGGAAGGAGCCTTTCACACAGTCTTTCTGGTCTGAATTCCCAGTCACTACTTATGGTTTTCTGAATACCCCCAAGAGTGATCTCTGGGCACACGACCAGGAATAAGCCCTAAAGGCATTGCTCGGTATGTCCTAAAACCAAAACAAACCAAAACAAAAAGGGGCAGGTTCTATAGTACAGAGGGTAGGGCACTTGCTTTGCAAGACTCTGGTTTCATCCCCAGCACTTCATATGGTCCCTAGAGCCTGCCAGGAGTGATCCCAGAGCTCAGAGTTAGGAGTAAGCCCTGAGCACTGCTGTGTATGGTCCTCAAGAGAGAGAAAATAAATAAAATAAAGGAAAAATGAATAAAAATAGAAGATCAACCAAAGGTTATAAAAACCATAATTAAACCACTTTGACTCATTAAATTAGTAAAGAATAAAAAAGTAAACCTTGAGAGCGGGGCTGGAGAGACAGCATTGAGGCAGAAGGACGGTTTGAATCCCAGCATCCCATATGGTCCCCAGAGCCTGCCAGGAGCGATTTCTGAGCATAGAGTCAGAAGTAACCCCTAAGCACAGCCGGGTGTGACCCAAAAACAAACAAAAAATTAAACCTTGGGGGCCTGAACTATATATAATACAGCTATATATAGTATATATATACACACACACATATACCGAACTATATAGTACAGCAGGGCACCTGCCTTGCATATTGCAAACGTGGATTAGATCCCTGATTCCCCATATGAACCCCCAAGTCCCATCAGGAGTGAACACTGAGTGAGAGCCAAGAGTAAGCACCGGGGTCCGGAGAGATAGCACAAAGGCGTTTGCCTTGCTAGCAGCTGATCCAGAACCAAAGGTGGTTGGTTCGAATCCCAGTGTCCCATATGTTCCTCCTTGCCTGCCAGGAGCTATTTCTGAGCAGACAGCCAGGAGTAACCCCTGAGCACCGCTGGGTGTGGCCCAAAAACAAAAAACAAAACAAAACAAAAAAAAAACAAATGCTAAGTAAAATATAAATCAACACAATAGGGTATTAAACATTCACTGAAGCTGTCATTAATTTGATATTATAAAAATTGTAATGTAGGGGCCAGAGAGATAGCATAGAGGTAGGGCGTTTGCCTTGCACAGAAGGACAGTGTTTGAATCCCGGCATCCCATATGGTCCCCCAAGTCTGCCAGTAGCAATTTCTGAGTGCAGAGCCTGGAGTAACCCCTGAGCACCACCGAGTGTGACCCAAAAACCCAACCCCCCAAAACAAAGAACATTTCTCAAGAACATAATCACTTTGCATAATTCAGATTTCATCTCCATTGGGTTCTTTACAAAAAAAAATTTTTTTTGCTATACCCAGTTGTCATCAGGGATTATTCATTGACTCTGCATTCAGAAATCATTCCTGGTGAGTTTGGGGATTACATAGGATGCCGGGATTGAACCCCAATTGGTGTAAAGTAAGTACCTTACTGTACTACCTATCCAACCCTCTCCAAATTTTTAAAAATGAACATACAAAATTCTTTTTTCACTTGAGCCCCCATGTGTGAAAATAATCCAAAATCATATATACCCACCCATGAATGTTTGAAAGAGGGTTGAAAGAAGATATTTTGGCAACTCACACATATGGAGGTATAATTTGAAGTCGTAGGTGAGATCATAAGTACAAAGGCATGTAGAATACAACCATACTGGTAAACAGGGTCATGACAAACACGCATAGTTAAGGAGCAAAAAGATTGAGTTAGTGAAGAAAAATGGAGACAGTGGTAGATCAAAAGATAGAAAACCAGCAAAGCTAAGTGAAGGAAGAACCAGAAATGCTACTTTGTCAAAGGTTGTCAGCTAGAAGAGGAAGAACAAGACTAGCTATCTGAAGGAAATCATTAGATACTCTTTTAAGACAAACAGATATCCTTATAATACTGAAAGTGGATGCCAAAACTGAGTAAACATACAGTTGACTATAAAGAAGTCCTGGGTCATTTGCTTGAATTTCAGTTAATTAAAAAATAATAACGGGGGGCTGGAGAGATAGCATGGATTTAGAGCGTTTGCCTTGCATGCAGAAGGTCGGTGGTTCGAATCCCGGCATCCCTTATGGTCCCGAGCCTGCCAGGAGCGATTTCTGAGCATAGAGCCAGGAGTAATCCCTGAGCACTGCCAGAAGTGAGCCAAAAAACAAAAACAGCTGACCCAGGACGAACTGCGGTTCAATCCCCCAGTGTCCCATATGGTCCCCCAAGCCAGGAACGATTTCTGAGCGCATAGCCAGGAGTAACCCTGAGCATCACTGGATGTGCCCACCCCCCAAAATAAATAAAAATAACAAAATAGGGTCCGGAGAGATAGCACAGCAGTGTTTGCCTTGCAAGCAGCCGATCCAGGACCAAAGGTGGTTGGTTCGAATCCCGTTGTCCCATATGGTCCCCCGTGCCTGCCAGGAGCTATTTCTGAGCAGACAGCCAGGAGTAACCCCTGAGCACCGCCGGGTGTGGCCCAAAAACCAAAAAAAAAAAAAAAAGAGGCCTGGTGGCAACTCGGCCAGTCATTCAAAATAAGGACTTTAGGATGCAGTGCTGCTTAGATTCTGTACTGTCAGGGAATCTGGGCAACCTGGAGATACTCAGAAGACTGGGGACAGAACCCAAACTAGGTGAATGTCAGCTATATGGCTTAACCCCACAGTACTATCTTTTGTCTCTCTTTCAACCACAAAAATGTCTATTCTCTCTGATAACTTATTAGCCTAGAAAGTTCTTCTTGTTATTTTTATTTATTTGGGGGGGGGCACATCCAGTGATGCTCAGGGTTACTCCTGGCTATGTGCTCAGAAATCGCTCCTGGCTTGGGGGACCATATGGGACGCTGGGGGATTGAACCACAGTTTGTCCTGGGTCAGCTGTGTGCAAGGCAAACACCCTACCACTATGCCATCGCTCTGACCCCATTATTATTTTTTTATGTTTTATTTATTTTTGGTACTTGAGCACTGCTGGGTGTGGCCCAAAAACCCTTCCCACCAAAAATAGTTTTTAATATTATAAGCTATGTTATAGGATAAATAAGGGAGATATTATAGCTCCACACTTGTATCATAAAGTACAAAGAAACTACATCACCCCCCCACCTCCAAAGATGAAAGTTCTTAAATCAAAGAAGAATTAAAAATGTAAAATTTCATGGTATCATACTAATTTCTAGATATGTGAATTCTCTGGAGATGTTTTTAAGTATAAAGCAATTATTTGACATGCTGAATAATGGACTACTTGTTGGGCCAAACTGTTCTTCTTATGAAAAGAGGTCTGCATTAGCACAGTAAATTGACTGAAGCTCAGACTTTTCACAGATTTTCTAGTAACAGAATAAACATACTAGTATAGTCCTACCAAGAATATTATAAAGTGCCATTTATTTTAAAATCTCAGAGTCTGGAAAGAAAGCTCAATAGACTGAGCCAATGCTTTGCAAGTCAGAGTCCTGCTTTCAATACCCAGCACTGTATGCCACTCCTCACAGCCCAGCATTGTTGAGGGAGAGATACTGGTGTGACTGACCCCCAAAACAAAAACAAGCAAACAAAAACACCATACTAAAAACCTCAATTCTACAATTATTACATAGAGACAACTCATTTTATAATCAGTTATTTAGTATTAAAGAACCTAAAGACCTTGAAAATCTGTATCAAGTAACTTAACATTAGTTTGGAGCACTTGCCCTGCTATGTTCAACATCTGGCAGCACATATAATCTGCAGAGACCCAAAAGTGATCCTTGAGCACCATGATATAGCAGCAGCAGCAACAACAACAAAGCCAAAATAAAGCATCCTAACTTCTTGTCAAAAACAAAACCACGGGGCTGGAGAGATAGCATGGAGGTAAGGTGTTTGCCTTGCATGCAGAAGGACGGTGGTTCGAATCCTGGTATCCCATATGGTCCCCCGAGCCTGCCAGGAGCGATTTCTGAGTGTAGAGCCAGGAGTAACTCTGAGCACTGCCGGGTATGGACGACCACCCCCCAAAGAAAAACACAAGTTCTTACCTAATAGATAGAAGCACATAAATTTTATATTGTAGTGGGGTCTTACACCTTGAACACTTGTCATAGTGACTTGACTTATGCTTCAGAAAATAGGACATTGACCATTCACCCCTGAATCTTGGACCCTGTCTATGGAAACAACACAGTTTTCTATACCAGCACCAAGAATCAGACTTTTACCAGGGAAGATCCTACTGCTGCCCTGGCATCAACTTATGTTCATATGAAACCCCAATGACTTAGTAACAACGACAACCTGCTATCAGGTCAGGGTTTTCTGTATTGACACCTAAAAATGAGATGAAACCAGAAGATGCTCCTTGTCATCCTGACTTCAACATAGGATTTATAGAAAAACCAGGATCTCTACAGAAACCTGACAGCAACAACCATGATTGTAAAGAGCTTTTACTGGGACCACAGATAAAGACTTTGGGGTTAGACAATTTAGCGTGCCTGGAGCCTGGAGCTGGTCTCATGCCAGGATATTTCATGGGTAAGGTCTCCCAGTTTTTAGGTCAAAGGTTTTTTCTTTCTGGTCTGGAGTGGTGGCAAAAGTAGTAGGGCGTTTGCCTTGCACGAGGACTGTGGTTCAATCTCCTGGTGTCCCATATGTCCCCCAAGCCAGGAGCGATTTCTGAGCACATACATAGCCAGGAGTAACCCCTGAGCTTCACTGGATGTGGCCTCAAAACAAAAGAAAGCAAAAAGGTTTTCCTTTCTATTTTCCCCAAATTTTATTATTATTATTTTTTGGGGGGGCCACACCCGGCGGTGCTCAGGGGTTACTCCTCGCTGTCTTCTCAGAAATAGCTCCTGGCAGGCACGGGGGACCATATGGGACACCGGGATTCGAACCAACCACCTTTGGTCCTGGATCGGCTGCTTGCAAGGCAAACACCACTGTGCTATCTCTCCAGGCCCTATTTTCCCCAAATTTTGCTGTGCCTATGCAAACAGCAATAACTGCCATAAACACACACACACACACCTTTTTTATTGTATTTTTAATCTCTTATCTTAAAAAAAAGAGAGAGCTTACTAAACCTTCTGCTACTGTATTAATGACTTTATTGGCAATACAATAATTTCCACAAATATATTTTCTACTGAGCTTTCTCTTTTTTCTTCTCTCCCATTTTATTTTTTAGTTTTTCTATTTTCTTTCTATTTTTCTCAAAATAGAAACAAATGTATTATGATCAGTTATGTCAACAATGTGATGCATTCTCTTTAAATAACAAAATTAAAACAAAAAACCCACAATGAAATAACATAAAAATCTTTAAGAGTCTTTCCTCAAGCCAGGGGCAATTTCTGAGCACATAGCCAGGAGTAACCCCTGAGCATCAAACGGGTGTGGCCCAAAAAACCAAAAAAAAAAAAAAAAAAAAAAAAAGAGTCTTTCTTACTGAAATTCTGATTTAGATAACAAGTTACACATTTTCCTACCTGCAAAAAGAATACATTCCAATCTAAGTGTAAATAATCTATTTTTTAGTGTCTGAATTAAGAATGTTTGAGTGCTCACTTCGGCAGCACATATACTAAAATTGGAACGATGCAGAGAAGATTAGCATGGCCCCTGCGCAAGGATGACATGCAAATTCGTGAAGCATTCCATATTTTTATTGAAAAAAAAAAAGAATGCTTGAAAACTAGTTTTACTGTCAACATAAAAAAAAAGACCTCCCAATTCAGAGTGATGTGTTTTTTTACCACAAATTGTTTAATGATCTACACATTCAACATACATCTTTGATGAAGCTCTAAGGTAATTGTAGTTGATTGTTAATAAATACTAGCGGAAACCTCTAAGAGAAACAATAATTAAAATTTTATTTGAAAACATTTGAGGAAAACAACACAACTGCTCTATGCTCTAGATAACTAAAATACATGCAAATATGTATCTGATGTCTTTTTTTTTGGGGGGGGGACACACCTGACAGTGCTCAGGGGTTACTCCTGGCTATAGGCTCAGAAATCGCCCCTGGCAGGCACAGGGGACCATATGGGATGCTGGGTTTCGAACCACTTTCCTTCTGCATGAAAGGCGAATGCCTTTCCTCCATGCTATCTCTCTGGCTCCGTATCTGATATCTTTCCTTGTGGAGACCACTTTCCAAGAATGCAAACAGAAGGAAAGAAGGTAATCACTGTCAAATGTGTTAACCAAAGACCAGGAGACCTGATAAATGAAAACACCATCATCTGCACTTGGAGGATGGTTAAAAAAATTAGGCATAATGATGATCTGCATGATGGAGTCCTGGGGTTTATTCCCCAGCAGTTTGTTTCTCTTCTCTACAAAACTTCCCGCCCATACAACAAGTACCACTGGGTGTACCTTTTTTCTACAAACAAGAAAGAAGGAAGGAAAGAACCACTACCCATCTATGTTATTAACTGAAAAATATAATTAAAAAAATGAAGAGGAGGCAGAAAGAAAGCTCATGGAGTCATGGGTTTGATAATCTGGCAAATGTTCCTCTGAGTACCACCAGGAGTAGGAAGTAACCTGAGCACAGTTGATGTGGAAGGAGAACATAATACTACAGAAGGAATTATATCTTGTGCAACCTCCGTATAACTGAACGCTAGTACACAATAGGTAATTAATGCGTGCCTGCAGTTATATGAAGTTATATTAAGCAACTGCTTAATATTAAGACTATTTAAATTTTAAGATCATTAAAACTGTAAATCTGAGGGGCCAGAGTGGTGGTGCAAGTGATAGGGCATTTGCCTTGCACACAGCTAATCTAGGACAGACCACAGTTCAATCCCCAGTGTTCCATATGGTCCCCCAAGCCAAGAGCTATTTCTGAACGCATAGCCAGGAGTAAACCCTGAGGGTCACTGGGTGTGGCCCAAAAACCAAAAAAAAAAACCCAAAAACCCATAAATCTGGTACTTCTGATTCTTTGCACCCATTCAGTCCCCAAACCCCAGCCCTGAAAAAAGAATGGAAGAAAGGAAAAGACATCTGAGGGCATCTTTAGCAAGAAAAAGTATCCTCTGTCATTAAGATGTTTGTGCTTGTTTTGGAAACCACACCTAGCTGTGTTCAAGGCTTACTCCTGAAGTGCTCCATTTAGGGATCGTACCTGGCAGTGCTTAGTGGGCTCTATGTAGTGCCAGGGATTGAACTCCAGTCAGCTGTGTCCAAAGCACATGACCTACTTGATGTCTTATCTCCCTGGCCTTAAATTATGCTTTGTTTTTGCTTTTAGGTCACATCTGGCAGTGCTGAGAGCTTATTCCTGGCAGGTTCAGAGGACCATATGGGATGCCAAGGATTGAACCCAGGTATAAGGCAAGCACTGTACTATTGCGTTGGATTGTGTTTTCTTTTTAACATGTTTTCAACAGAATTATTTTCTATTAAAAGAGAAAGTTCTGAAGTTTCCTCTTAGAATATTAAAAAGCTGGAATTTGGACTCATTTAAAAAGAGTCTGGAACAAAGCTAAAATGTACTAAATTAAACAAAGTTAAATACAGTGATTTGTTTAAAAAAAAAATGGTGCTATTCTGCTAAAGTTGCCAACTCATTATTGGCTTGTTAGAAGCTCACAAGGCACTCTTGATAACACTCCAAAAAGAACAGTGAGGGCTTGCTCTTCAATCCTGAGCTCTCCCTTGAACATGTATCACACTGGCTTGTCGTTAGAGTTTCTTTGCTTACCTATTTCCACTTAGCAGAAGTCTGTTCCCTCTCTAACATGTACTTCTCCCTCTCTTCCCTTAAGTTTCAGTAAAAAACAAAAAAACAAAACTTTCTTGCTTCACCAGAAAGAACAAAAAAAAACAACAAACAAACAAGCAAACAAACAACCCACAACCTCCAAAAGAACAGTAAAAAGCTACTTCCTCCAAATATTTTCTTTTATTTCTTTCTTTTTTTTTTTTTTTGGTGGTTTTTGGGTCACACCCGGCAGTGCTCGGGGGTTTTTCCTGGCTCCGTGCTCAGAAGTTGCTCCTGGCAGGCACGGGGGACCATATGGGACGCTGGGATTCTGGGATTTGAACCGATGACCTTCTGCATGAAAGGTAAACGCCTTACCTCTATGCTATCTCTCCAGCGCCTCCAAATATTTTCTAAACTGCCACAGATTTAAAGATATGACCAAATGTCTCTTCAACGGCACAGCATAGAGTAAGAAATATAACTGATACATGAATGGGGGCTGGAGAGGTGGCACATTAAGTAGGGTATTTGCCTTGCACACAGCCAAACTGTTCGACACCCTGCACCACATATAGTCCTCTGAGTCCCATCAGGAGTGATCCTTGAGTGTAGAGACACTAGTAATCCCTGAGCACTGCCAGGTGTGGCCCTCCATCAAATGCAAACAAACACATGAACAAAGAAAAGAACTATGCTAGCCCGGAGGATAGCACCGTGGTTGTGTGTTTGCCTTGCGTACTGTCAACCCCAGAAGGATTCTGGTTCAATTTCCAGCATACCATATGGTCCACTGAGCCTGCCAGAAGTAACCCCTGAGTGCTGAGTGTGACCCAAATCCCACCCACCCCCAAAATTATGCTCAGTTTTTGTTGTTGCCAGGGGCCACACCTGACAGTACTCAGGGATCATACCCAGCTCTGCCAAGTGCAAAGGCCCTACAAAGTCTTTTATAATTGCTATTTATTTTGTTTTGTTTCTAAGGAATAGTGGAAGAGATAAAACTATATTCTTTGGAGCCAGAGCAATAGCACAATAGTAGGACGTTTGCCTTGCATGTGCCCGATCTGGGATGGACCCAAGTTTGATCCCTGGCACCCCATATGATCCCCCGAGCCTGCCAGATCTTTCTTTCTTTCCTTTTTTTTGTTTTTGTTTTCTTTGGTCACACCCAGTGGCACTCGGGTTAATCCTGGCTCTGCACTCAGAAATCTCTCCTAGCAGGCACAGGGGACCATATGGGATGCCAGGATTTGAACCAACATCAGTCCTGGATCAGGCGCTTGCAAGGCAAACACCCTACCACAATGCTATCTCTCTGGCCCCCAGAAGCGATTTCTGAGCACAGAGCCAGGAGTAACTCCTGAGTGCTGTCAGGTGTGGCCCCCCCCCAAAGAAAACCAAAAACCAAACAAACAAACAAAACTATATTCTTTGTACTACAAACTTTTATTCTACTGATTCAAGTAATACACTGACTTCACTAATTCAATTCAATAAATTCTGTTGATAAACTTAATCTATTTGATGTTAAACCCTAATTTTAGGCCATATGTGGCTGGATTGAGGCACGCAGACTGGGATTGAACATGGGGCACCACATGCAATCTAAGTACCTTTACTCCCTTTTTAGTATTTGTACAAGCAATTTTTGGTTTTGGTCCACACCTGGCAGTGCTCAGGGGCTACTCCTGGCAACACCAAGTCGCCATATGGGGAAGCTGGGGATCAAACCCAGGTTGGCTGTGTGCCAGGCAAACATCTTACCTGCTGTATTATATTTCTGGCCCCCAGTACAAGTGCTTAAAAAATAGTTCTCTCCTTTTAACTCTTTAATATTTTGAACACCAGCACCTATATCAGGCTACAATTCCACGGGCTTGTTTCTACTATTTTTGTTTTATGCCACACTTTGGGGTGCTTGAGATAGCAGCTAGTGTTGCTCAGTGCAGGAACCTAACCAGGAACTTTTCCATACATATTCACTATTCCAGTTCCAGCCCTTTGAGTCATCAATATCAATTGGGGCTCCAATCTGTTTCTATATCAGATCTCAGAATAATGTATGGTTCTTGAAATATTTATAATTTGTGAATAGTTATATGAGTTGCTACATAGATTAAAAGATATTAACTATTTTAATCAAGATCAAAAAGAATATTTATTATTATTGTCACACTCGTGGTAGTCATGAGTTTTTCCTAGCTCTGCACTCAAGAGTTTTTTTCTGGTGGACTTGGGGGAACCTTAATTGGATTGAACCCAGGTCGGTGGCATTCAAGTCTGCAAGGCAGACTCTTTACCTGCTGTACTATCAACCCTCAGCACCTAAGAAAACATTTAATGCAAACGAGTAACATTCCTACCTCCAGTGAGCATTGTCTCAAAGGCTGACAACTCCCTAAATACTTTCTGCTTCGCTTGAAAAGTCAAGCCAAAGTAACCATCCGGATTAAGCAAGCTTTAGCAATTGTAATGAAGTGAAAGACAATAGTAGTTGCACTATCTCTCAGCAGGATCAGCCACCTCCACGCAAGGAAAGCATCAGCAAGGAAAGCAAAAGCAAGGGTGCCAGATGGTTCTCTCCTAGCGCCTACAACTTCAAACCGAGGAGGTGTATCCCGGTGGATACAATTACCTCATATTAACACCTACATATGCTGGGTGACAGGTGCAAGCGGTCTACACACCAAGGCTGACATGGGCTGACTTTTCTCGCTGCAAGTACTGCTACAGACAGTCTCCACAGTCTGCACAAGTGTTTTTTTAAACAAGTTAGCAAAAGGGTTGACAGGAGAGAAAAATCTGAAGAGAGACAAAACAGTTGCATATGAAAGGGAAAAGAAGGGCTCCTCCAGGGAGGTGCTTTGAAAAATGTTGATGCACCACCTTCCTCCAAAAAGAAGTTCTAGGGTAGGGTTCCTGATACAAAAGAGGGGCGTTTTAGCAGCTCCCTCCTTTAGGCAGCCAAAAATTCAGTCCTACATAGTTTACTCCCAACCCAGCTCAGCACTCCCAATGCTCAGCGACTTCTCTACTCCCAGTCTCAAGAGGGAAGGGTTCACGCGCCTTGTTTTTTTTTTTTTCCCCAGCTCCAGAAATCGCGGGAGAAAGGGGGGTGTGGAGGGAAGCCAGGGTGTCCGAGCTTTCTTTCTCCAGCTGTCCCAAGAGCTAAGAGAGCAGGATCTTACCTCGCTAAAGGCTCAGTCTTTCCCCGGCGCTGGAGCCAGCAAGCACGCAGGCCCCGATCATTCAGCCCGACGCACCTGTCGCTCGCTACCTAGCAGGCGCACCTAGAGCCCGCGGCCCTGCCCCGCCCCGCCCCGCCCCGAAGAGGCCCCGCCCCGAGGCACGCCCACGACTCCGCCCATCGCGGCGGGGACGCGCACGCTCGGCCCGCTCCCGTGTGCGGCCGCGAAGTGAGCGTGCGCTTCCCGGGCTGCGTGCGCGTGTCCGGTTGCGTGCGCGTCCCCGAGACGAGCGCGCGCGCCCCGCTGCGTGCTTGCGGGAGTTGGACGCTTGGAGACTTGATTCTTCGGCGGGCCGGGCCTGAGGCTTCACACGGCGCTGACCTCGGGCTCAGTTAGCCCTTCGCCGCCCCGGCCTTTCCTTGCGGGCTCAGTGACTAGTTTGTCTTGGGAGCGATTGCGAGATTGGTCCTAGATGCACCCGGAGGCGTCCTCAGCCAGGCCCCCCAGGGTTCTAGGTTCAATGAAGTTCCTACGGAGAGTGTTTTAGGGGTTCGTCTCAGCCGCTCGACCTTGACCTTCGACACCCCCGTCCCTTCCTGGTCTGGTCTGCGAGGGCGAGGCCCCAAGTTGTCCCTCCTGGGCCCTAAAAGGCACCCCGAGGCGAGTTCAGTCCGGTGCTGCCGCCCTGGGCTTCCGGTGGCCCTGAGGGCTGTCATGTGAGCCTTCCTTTCCCTTCCCGCCCAATCCCACCCGTTTCTGGGGTGCTCACGTTTCTCGTAATTCACTGCAGATTGAAAACTTTCAGTTGGGGCTCCAGGTCATAAACACTTCTCTTTGCACTTGTGCAACTGTTAAGAAAACACCCCCCCCCCCTTTGGGTGGTGCTTAGTGGAGATTCCTGGCGGTGCTCTGGGTGGAACACATTCCAGTGTGGTGCTGGGACGGAACAAAGTTTCTTCTTGTTCACAACAACTGCATTCTTACTTCTTCCAGGACTGTTTTCCGACCAGAAAAATTGCATTTTGAAGGAATTAAAAAGAAAAAAAAAAAACACAGAGACCCCCCCTTCACCCTATACAGCTGCTATTTTGCTATTATTGCAGGGCCTGGCTACACTTCTGTGTGCTCATGTGCTCTTCCTCTTGCCTATTCCTCGATCCCCTGTCCCCCTTTCCCATTTCTCTTTACTTCCGTGATTGCTGTTAAGATGATGAAGGGAGGCTGGAAGAGATAGCATGGAAGTAGAATGTTTGCCTCACATGCAGAAGGACGGTGGTTGGAATCCCTGCATCCTATATGGTCCCCTGAGCCTGCCAGGAGCGATTTCTGAGCATAGCACCAGGAGGAACCCCTGAGCGCTGTTGGGTGTAACCCAAAAACCAAAATAAAATAAAATAAAAAAGAAGGGCCAGACATGGGCGGGAGAGATAACATGGAGGTAGAGTGTTTGCCTTTCATGCAGAAGGTCATTGGTTCGAATCCCGGCATCCTGTATGGTCCCCTGAACCTGCCAGGAGCAATTTCTGAGCCTGGAGCCAGGACTAACCCCTGAGCACTGCTGGGTGTGACCCAAAAACCACAAAAAAAAAAAAAAAAAAAAAAAAAAGTGTGATAGTGGGAATCGCCTTTGTTTGCATAGGTCCAGAAAAATGGGAAAATGGAGAAAATCTCATTGACCTGATTACAAAAAGGCCTCACCCTAGAAGTTTATTGGCATAAGACAGACTCTGGGTTCCAGGCATACCAGTTCGTCCAACTCCAGTCATTCTCAAGGTCCCGGTGAAACTTTTTCACACTTTAGCTATTGTTGGTATCAGATACTTATATTTAAAGACTCTGGATTCTGTGCATTTCTTTCATCAATGTCAGGCTGATGTGGAGCATACTCTAGTTTCAGCATACCATTAAATGCAGAGCGATCTGCCCTGCATGCAGACTGTTGCAGAGTTGTCTGGGTGTTGGGAGCACTCTTTGGAGTAAGTCAATGCCAAAGCAGTGGTAGGTCTTTTCTGGTAGAGGCTTGGATCCTGGGAATGTTAAAGACAATTGTGGTTGTTTCCATAGATGGTATCCATTGTTCATGTGTGTGTGGTCGATGCCCATTCTTCTGAGGCCTGAGCCAAATCATTATGCCAATGTTCAGGGTAAAAGACCTAATTACATTACCAAATTTGTATTCCCATCTCTATTAGATAAGAACCTGTTTGCATATGTATTATTTTCCCATTTTAATGTGCCTATGCAAAAGAGAAGCAATGCCACAAGATATTGTTGGTGCATCTGGGGGCCGACGAATAAAGTACAAAATTCCCCATAACTTGGTACAAACATGAAATCTATACAGTGATACTCTTCTACCAGTATTGCTTATAAAACAGATCTCAAAGGGGGAAAATCAAACAATCAAATACCAAATCCACTGGGCAAAATTGTCACTATATGAGGATATTCGACAAGAGTTATAGATGTTAAGGGAATACATCTGAGATATACAAAGGAGATACAGGTGACCCTTTTATGTTTTAGAAATAGTCAAGAGGGAGGGGGGTGTTTCCGAGATACCACTTTGGTCTGTGATTGGACAAGCGAAGAGAGCATGGAGCCATGACCTCCCCTTGCTGCCTGCTGAAGCTTCCGACTCCCCAAGAGGCTTTTGCTTCCTAATTGCTGGAAGTTGAAAGTTCAGCAGACCCCTCCCAGCCCCTTGCAGGAACAAGGAAGCCTGGGGTCTCTTTTAAATTGCACGTCACTGGAAACCAATTGCTGGGACCCTGAGCAGGTGTCCAGGAATAACCCTGGGAACGAGGAGGAAGGAGAGAGAAGGCTGTGGGGGGCTGCCGAGGCTGCATCTTCAACTTACCTTGGCCAAAAAGCCGACAGCATGGAACCTTGCCCTGACGCGTAGCCTGCTGAAGCTTCAGACTCCACACAAAAATTATTGTGAAAGATATGTAATCTACCTTGGCCAAAACAAAAATCATTAGTAGAGAAAATGGTTAAATGTGGGGTAACAAGAGATGGGAGTGAGGGAGTAAAGGAATAAAATGAGCGCCTGGACGGCGTTCAGATAATGACAAGCAGATGAAACACAATGATATGGGCCCGGAGAGATAGCACAGCGGCGTTTGCCTTGCAAGCAGCCGGTCCAAGACCAAAGGTGGTTGGTTCGAATCCCGGTGTCCCATATGGTCCCCCGTGCCTGCCAGGAGCTATTTCTGAGCAGATAGCCAGGAGTAACCCCTGAGCACCGCCGGGTGTGGCCCAAAAACCAAAAAAAAAAAAAAAAGAAAAGAAAAAAGAAACACAATGATATCCATATATTTTTTATAATTTCTGCGTGAGGGCACTAGCCCCCACGCGGTTTCACAATAGACAAGATTAATAAGGAACTTTCCTGATAAGTCCTAATGCCATAACCTATTGTGACCCATGTCCCACACCCCTTCCTAGGCCGGTTAAAGCAGCCTTTGGCATGTCGGAGGGCTGCCAAACGCCATGCTGGCAGGACCTCCCGGCTCGGCTCTCAGGAAGGAAAGAGATCCTTCCCGAGCCAGAAGGCCGGAAGGTCGGAAGGTCGCAGCCCCCCGCCCCAGACCCACCCTTTGGAGCTGGGAGGGAAATGGGGAGAGCCTAGGAAAACCAATAAACTCCTCCAAGGGACCCACCTCGGTGGCTTGCCCAGCCATGTACCGGAGGAAGGAGGTAGAGGGGTGCTGGGGTGACTGAATCAGTTTCTATACTGGTAATGATAATTATTTATTTAAAATAATTGTTCTAGGGTAGTTACTATAGTACAATTTATAGGGTACTTGCTTTGCATTTGGCTGACCCCTTGAGTTTAATTTCCAATACCTCATATGGCACCACCAGAGTAATTCCTGAGTAATTCCTGAGTGCAAAGTGACTCCTAAGCACTTCTGGGTATGGCCCAAGAAACAACAACAACAAATAAATTGTTTTAAGTCACAAAATATTTTATTTCTTTTATGTTAACTCCCTACCTTAAATGTTCATGACTTTGATAATGAATAATTTGATGGGAACTTAATTGCATTTTATTCTGTACAATAATTTGAGTTTGGAATACATACAAATCTATTAGAAATTTGTCCTGAGGTCATTTGGTACTGTTTAAGTCAATTACAATTCAGCACCTGAAATAAGCTAATTATTTTAAAATATAGATAGAATTTATTTTTCATCCAATTCAATAAAAATAAAACTGAATTAGAAACTAGCTCCAAAAGTTCATATGAACACAAAAGAACAAGAATTAGATCTGGTGTGGATGTGCAGAGAAAGGGACTCCCATTAACTGATGATGGGCATATTGACTGGTCCTACCTTTTTGGAAAATTGTTTGGACATTCCATGGTTGGAAGCTTTCCACAAAGGATGGGGGTGGGAAGGAGTACAGTTAGAACAGAGAAAGGACTGCTATGACAATAATAGTTGGAATTGGACAACAACCGGGTGCTGAAAGGAGGTAAAGTAATATGCATGATACCCTTTCAGTAACAGCATTGTAAACCATGGTACCTAAAAGGAAAAAAGGGGGAAGAGAGAGAAAAAGAGATAAGAAATGTGTGTTCCGGGCCGGAGAGATAGCACAGAGGTAAGGTGTTTGCCTTGCATGCGGAAGATCGCTGGTTCAAATCCCCTGGTCCCATATGGTCCCCCGAGCCTGCCAGGGGCGATTTCTGAGCATAGAGCCAGAAATAACCCCTGAGCATTGCCAGGTGTGACCCAAAAAAAAAAAAAAAAAAAAAAAAGAAATGTGTGTTCCAAGGGACTGGTGAAACTGGGGACACTGGTGACAGGAAATATACACTGGTAAAGTAATGGATGTTGGAACATTGTATGACTGAAATTCAATCATCAGCAACTTTTTACCTCTGTATCTCAGAGTGATTCAGTGAAAATGAGCTCTGCACACACACACACAAAAAAAAACAACTTGTGGACATTCCTAACAAATCTAGGAATTGAGCTTTCATTCGACCTAGCAATATATATACATACACACACAAATACATACCCACACACTACAGGGCTCTAAAACAAAATGAAGAAAAGACATTTGCACCTTTATGTTCTTTTTAGAATTATCCATAGTAAGCAAATTTTAGAAACAACCTAAGTGTTCAGTATGGTGCTTAAATAAAGATTTATAAAAAAAAAAAAAAACAACCTAAGTGTTCAAGAATAGATGGCTGGATAAAGAAACTATGGTACATATACACAGTAGAATATTGCTTGGTCATGAGAAGATAAAATCATAAAGGAGGAGTAAGAGCGTATCATGCTGAGTGAAGTTAGTCAGAACGACACAGAATGATCTCTCATGTGTGGGATATAAAAATACATAGTTGTGGATAAGGAATACCCAAAAAGTGGAAACAGAATATGAGAACTAGGTATTCAGTAGGAAATATGCACTTGAGGAGGCTGAGGAATAGGATAGGAAGAGAGCAATACCTATGGTGGAGGGAAATGTTCAACCAGGAGTATTAGGTGGTGTGGAAAAGTAGTGAAGTATTATGTATGGAACCCTATCAGCAATAGTACTGTAAATCACAGTGGAAAAACCTAGGGTGGTAAAAAGTGTCTCATAGAGGGGCCGGGCGGTGGCGCTAAAGGTAAGGTGCCTGCCTTACCTGCGCTACCCTAGGACGGACCACGGTTCGATCCCCCGGCGTCCCATATGGTCCCCCAAGCCAGGAGCGACTTCTGAGCGCATAGCCAGGAGTAACCCCTGAGCGTCACCGGGTGTGACCCAAAAAAAAAAAAAAAAGTGTCTCATAGAAGCAGTTGAGTATGTGAGAGTCACACTCATCAGTGCTCAGCGAATTAATTTTTTTTTTTTTTTGTGGTTTTTGGGCCACACCAGCCGATGCTCAGGGGTTACTCCTGGCTGTCTGCTCAGAAATAGCTCCTGGCAGACACGGGGGACCATATGGGACACCGGGATTTGAACCAACCACCTTTGGTCCTGGATCAGCTGCTTGCAAGGCAAACGCCGCTGTGCTATCTCTCCGGGCCCAGGGAATTAATTTTTAATCCCAGATAGGAGGCCTAGCTCTAGTGGACTCTAACTTTGATCTTATTGGGAGGGTATAGCCTTTTTTTTTAAACTTGATTGATTGATTGATTGATTTTTTTTTGGGGCCACACCCAGCAGTGCTCTGGAGTTACTCCTGGCTCTGCACTCAGAAATCGCCTCTGGCAGGCTGGGGACCATATCGGTGCCAGGAATCAAACTGGATCCCTCCAGGTTGGCCACATGCAAGGCAATTGTCCTACTGCTGTGCTCTGGCCCCAAGATGTGAGCTCTTTAAGTAAATTTTATTCACTAAAAACTATCTTGCTTCATTAAAAAAAAAAAAAAAGATTTGGGGCCAGAGTGATAGTATAGTATGTGTTTGCCTTGCATGTGACTGAGCAGTATTCAATCTCTGGCATCCCATATATTCTCCAAGCCCTCCAGGAGTAATTCAAGAGTGCAGAGCCATGAGTAACTCCTGAACATTGCCAGATGTGTACCAAATAGCAGTACAAATTCTGTCTATTGGGGCTGGAGAGACTTAGGGGCCTTACCTGGTACTTATATACCTTGGAGCTTGCCACATCAGTTTGTGGTGTTTGCACACTTGACCTTGGTGCTTACTGAGGTTTATACTTATTTAGTTTGGGTGCTAGCTAGGGGCCTTATTATCTTTTGTGGAGGGATTGGACCACACCTGTTGGTGCTCAAGGATTACTTTTGTCTCTGAGCTCAGGAATCACTCCTGGTGAGGCACAGGGGACCATTTGAGGATTTGGGGATCAAACCCTGGTTGTCTGTGTGCAAAGCAAGCATCCTACCCACTCTGCTATCACTTCAACCCCCATGATTATTTTTTTTGGGGGGTCACACCTGGCAGCACTCAGGGGTTACTCCTGGCTCTACACTCAGAAATCGCTCCTGGCAGACTTGGGGGACCATATGGGATGCCACTTTTCTTCTGCATGCAAGGCAAATGCCCTACCTCCATGCTATCTCTCCAGCCTCGATTATTTTGTTTTTGATACTTGACAACTGTTCTCAATATTTCAAGTTTGGAAATATATATTTGTAAGTAGCAATACTAAACTATTCATTAAAAATAATACTCTAGGGCCCGGAGAGATAGCACAGCGGTGTTTGCCTTGCAAATGGCTGATCCAGGACCAAAGGTGGTTGGTTCAAATCCCGGTGTCCCATATGGTCTCCCGTGCCTGCCAGGAGCTATTTCTGAGCAGACAGCCAGGAGTAACCCCTGAGCAATGCCGGGTGTGACCCAAAAACCAAAAAATAGTAATAATAATAATAATACTCTGAAAAAAATTTACTCTGAAAATTATGAAAACAACCTTGCTACATTATTATTATTATTATTATTATTATTATTATTTTGGTTTTTGGGTCACACCCATAGATACACAGGGGTTACTCCTGGCTCTGCACTCAGAAATAGCTCCTGGCAGGCTCGGGGGACCATATGGGATGCCCGGAATTGAACCACCATCAGTTCTGGGTCAGCTGCATGCAAGGCAAATGCCTTACTGCTGTGCTATCTCTCCGGCCCCTACATTTTTATTTATTTATTATTATTATTATTATTATTATTTTTAAAACTTTATTGATTGATCAATTGATTGGTTTCTGGGCAACACCCAGCGGTGCTCAGGGGTCACACTCCTGGCTCTGCACACAGAAATCACCCCTGGTAGGCTGGGGTCCCATATGGAATGCCAGGAATCAAATCCTGTCCCTCCCAGGTTGGCTGTATACAAGACAAATGCCCTACAACTGTGCTATTTCTCTGGCCCCTACATTTTTTGTTTTTGTTTTTGTTTTTGTTTTTGGGCCGCACCCAGCGGTGCTCAGGGGTTACTCCTGGCTGTCTGCTCAGAAATAGCTCCTGACAGGCATGGGGGACCATATGGAACACTGGGATTCAAACCAATCACCTTAGGTCCTGGATCGGCTGCTTGCAAGGCAAACACCGCTGTGCTATCTCTCCAGGCCCAGGGCCCCTACATTTTTATTTTATTTTATTTTTATTTTTATTTTTTATTTTTATTATTATTATTATTATTTTTATTTATTTTATTTTTTTTTTTTTGGTTTTTGGGCCACACCCGGCGGTGCTCAGGGGTAACTCCCGGCTGTCTGCTCAGAAATAGCTCCTGGCAGGCACAGGGGACCATATGGGACACCAGGATTCGAACCAACCACCTTTGGTCCTGGATTGGCTGCTTGCAAGGCAAACACCGCTGTGCTATCTCTCCAGGCCCTACATTTTTATTTTTAAATATGAAACTGACTACCATATTGCTACTTCTGTGTAGTTAGAGAAATTCTATATTGTATTATTGTAGGGCCACACCCAGTGGTGCTCAGGGTTTACTTTTAGCTCTTCACTCAGGAGTTACTCCTGGTGGGGAAGAGGTGTGCATCTGGGGTGCCAGGGATCTTACCTGGTCAGCCTTGTGCAAGGCTAATGCCCTACCCACTGTACTATCACCCCAGCCACAGGGAAAAATTTTTTATTTTTTGGTTTTGGGGCCACATCTGACAGCGCTCAGGAGTTTCTCCTGACTCTGTGCTCAGAAATTACTCCTGACAGGCTCAGGGGACCAAATGGGATGCTGAGGATTGAACACGGGCCCTTCCCAGGTTGTCTGCATGCAAGGCAAATACCCTATCACTGTGCTATCTCTCTGCCCAGTTTTTAATTTTTTTTTTATTTTATTTGGATTTCTTAAGCATGCAAAAACTCAAACAGGAGGGTCCACAAAGGACCACAAAGGTCCACAAAGGAACCAAGATTGTTTTATGGCATCCACTTAATCTAAAGCTGTGAATGCCTCTTGAAAGAGTCTTTTTTAGTAGACACACACACATTTTGGTTGTAAGAACTACTGAAGGCCACTGTTGTGAACATAAATAAATGTGTATATGTATATATATATATATGTGTGTGCTTAACAGGAGTCATACTTCCTGGCTATGATGCACATAAATGTCTTTAATTGTAGTGCTTGCATATATCTGACTTTAGTGGACAGAAACAATTTGCAGCATCGGGAATCACAAACAGCAGAGTTGCCAGATTTGTTCTCAGTGCATGTGTGACATTAGGGGTTTGAACTAATGCTTCAAGGCTGGTTCTAAATTACTATTTCTCAAAACCCCTGGTTCAGTTTATTTCATTTATTATTTTTTGGGGGTTTGTCATAGCAGGAGTGTTGGAAGATACTCCTAACTCTGTATTTAGGGGTTGCTCCTCGTGGTATTTGAGGGACCATGGGGTGCGAAGAATATGACCCTGGTCTCCTGCATGCAGATATGCTCGACATACCAGGAGTAAGCTGGGTATGTTCAAAACAAACAAACCAAACAAAAACCCACATGTCTATCAGGACCAGAGAGATAGGTAATTAGGTGCTGATTTTACATGTGGCCGACCAACGTTAGTTCAGTCCCTGCATCCCAGATGGTACCCTGAGCACCATCAGGACTGAGTTAGAAGTAACCAACCCCTCCCCACAACAAAACAAAACAAATCAAAATAAAAAAGCAGTGGTGGGAGGCCAGAGAGATAGCATGGAGGTAAGGCATTCGCCTTGCATGCAGAAGGTCAGTAGTTTGAATCCTGGCATCCCATATGGTCCCCCGAGCCTGCCAGGAGCGATTTCTGAGCATAGAGCCAGGAGTAACCCCTGAGCGCTGCCGGGTATGACCCAAAACCCAAAAAAGAAAAAAAAAAAAAAAAGGCAGTGGTGGAGTCAGAACTATAGCACTGCAGGTAGGGCATTTGCCTTACACCGGGCTGACTTGGGTTGATTCCTAGGCAACCCATTTCGTCCCCAGAACTTGTCAGGAGTGATTTCTAAATGCAGAGCCAGGAGTAACCCATGAGGACTTCTGAGTGTGGCCCTAAAACAAAACAAAACAAAAATCAGTGGAAAGCCCTCTTAGCTCTCTTTTATTTGTTTCTTTTTTTTGGGGGGGGGGGGGTCACACCCAGCAGTGCTCAGAGCTTACTCCTGGCTCTACACTCAGAAATTGCTCCTGGCAGACTCAGGGGACCATATGGGATGCCAGGATTCAAACCACTGTTCTGCCTGCAAGGCAAACACCCCACCTCAATGTTATCTCTTTAGCCCCCTTCTCAGCTCCCTTTCAAAAGAAGGTTTTGACCACACCCATCTGTGCTTAGAACTTATACCTGGCTCTGAACTCAAGGATTACCCCATTTGGGTTTTTGGTGGGGGGGCACTTAGGGCTTACTCCTGGCACTGCACACAGAAATCGCTCCTGGCAGGCTTGGGGAACCATATGGGATGCTGGGAATCGAACATGGCTGGGTCTGTCAAGGGTCTGCACTGTGCAAGGCAAAAACCCTACCACTGTATTTCATTCCTATTGGAGCTCTGGGGACCATATAGAGTACAGGTTAGGTGGGGATCAAACCCGGATCTTCTGCATGCAAAGTAAGTGCCCTACCTGCTGTTCTATTTCTCCAGCCATACTAGAATCCTTTTTTACGGGGTCAGAGTCAATTATAGGCTTAGCTGTAGTCAGGGCTTACTCCTCTTGGCTCTGCACTTAGAGATCACTCCTAGCAGGCTTTAGAGTACCAAATGGGATACTGGGACTTGAATATCATCCATATACAATTCAAGCACCCTACCCACTGTACTATCTCTCTGGACCCTTCAATTTCTTTTTTTTTTTTTTTTTTTTTTTTTTTTTTTTTTTTTGGCGGGATAGGATTTTTTTTTTGGGGGGGTTACATCCAGTGGTGCTCAGTGGTTACTTCTGGCTCTGTGCTCAGAAATTGGTCCTGGCAGGGTAGGGGGACCATATAGTATGCCGGGAATTGAACAACTGTCAGTCCTGGGTTGGCCACGTGCAAGGCAAATGCCCTACCCCTGTGCTATCTCTCTGGCCACCTTCAATTTCTTTTTAATATTATATAGCATATTCTAGTATATAGACATATTAAAATGAATTAGTTTAACAGTTGGTAAGATTTTGTATCTAGTTTGGGGGAATTATGAATAAAACTACTTTGAATATATACATAATATATTTTGTTTCAGTTTTGGAGGCCATACTCAGCAGTGATCTGGGCTTACTCCTGGCTCAGAATCATTCCTAGTGTCACTTAGGATATCATATTTAGTGCCAGGAATTGAATTTGGGTTGGTTGCATGCAAAACAAATGCCTTTACCCTTGTACTATCTTTTGGGCCCTGTTTCTTTTCTTTGGGAAAAACTATACTTGGACCACACCTGGTGGTGCTCAGAGGCTACTCCAGGCTCTGCACTCAGAAATTATTACTCATGTGGGGCCAGAGCAATAGCACAGCGGTAAGGCATTTGCCTTGCACACAGCCGATCCAGGGCAGAAGGTGGTCAAATCCCGGTGTCCCATATGGTCCCCAAGCCAGGAGCAATTTCTGAGTGCATAGCCAGTAGTAACCCCTGAGCATCATCAGGTGTGACCCATAAAACAGAAAAAGAAAGAAGGAAAGGAAGAAAAAAAGAAAAGAAAGAAGAAAGAAAGAGAAAGAAAGAAAGAAAGAAAGAAAGAAAGAAAGAAAGAAAGAAAGAAAGAAAGAAAGAAAGAAAGAAAGAAAGAAAGAAAGAAAGAAAGAAAGAAAGAAAGGAGGGAGGGAGGATAGAAGGAAGGAAGAAAGAAAGAAAGAAAGAAAGAAAGAAAGAAAGAAAGAAAGAAAGAAAGAAAGAAAGAAAGAAAGAAAGAAAGAAAGAAAGAAAGAAAGAAAGAAAGAAAGAAAGAAAGAAAGAAAGAAAGAAAGAAAGAAAGAAAGAAGAAAGAAAGAAAGAAAGAGAGAGAGAGAAAGAAAGAGAGAGAAAGAAAGAAAGGAAGGAAGGAAGGAAGGAAGGAAGGAAGAAAGAAAGAAAGAAAGGAAGGAAGGAAGGAAGGAAGGAAGGAAGGAAGGAAGGAAGGAAGGAAGGAAGGAAGGAAGGAAGGAAGGAAGGAAGGAAGGAAGGAAGGAAGGAAGGAAGGAAGGAGAAAGGAAGAAAGGAAGGAAGGAGGGAGGATAGAAGGAAGGAAGGAAGGAGGAAGGAAGGAGGAAGGAAGAAGAAAGGAAGGAAGGAGAGAGGATAGGAAGGAAGGAAGGAAGGAAGGAAGGAAGGAAGGAAGGAAGGAAGGAAGGAAGGAAGGAAGGAAGGAAGGAAGGAAGGAAGGAAGGAAGGAAGGAAATTATTACTCATGGTGGGCTGGGGAACCATATGTGAAGCCAGAGATCAAATCCAGGTTGGCCACGTGCAAGGCTGACATCCTGTCCACTGTATAATGCTCTGTTCCTGACTGACCCTGTTTCTACATGTTAAAAATACTGTCCCAGGGCCTGGAGAGATAGTACAGCGGCAGCCGATCCAGGACCAAAGGTGGTTGGTTCGAATCCCGGTGTCCCATATGGTCTCCCATGTCTGCCAGGAACTATTTCTGAGCAGACAGCCAGGAATAACCCCTGAGCACTGCCGGGTGTGACCCAAAAACAAAACAAACAAACAAAAAAATCCAGAAGAACTTTCTAGGCTAATAAGTTATCAGAGAGAATAGACATTTTTGTGGTTGAAAGAGAGACAAAAGATAGTACTGTGGGGTTAAGCCATATAGCTGACATTCACCTAGTTTGGGTTCTGTCCCCAGTCTTCTGAGTATCTCCAAGTGGCCCAGATTCCCTGACACTACAGAATCTGAGCAGCACTGCACCCTAAAATCCTTATTTTGAACGACTGGCCGAGTTGCCATCAGGCCTCTTTTTACTTATTTATTTATTTGTTTTTGTTTTGGGAGGCCATTCCCCGCTGCGCTCAGGAGTTACTCCTGGCTCTGCACTCAGAAATTGCTCCTGGCGCGGGGCCGGGTAGGTGGCGCTGGAGGTAAGGTGTCTGCCTTGCAAGCGCTAGCCAAGGAAGGACCGCGGTTCGATCCCCCGGCGTCCCATATGGTCCCCCCAAGCCAGGGGCGATTTCTGAGCACATAGCCAGGAGTAACCCCTGAGCGTCAAACGGGTGTGGCCCAAAAACCAAAAAAAAAAAAAAAAAAGAAATTGCTCCTGGCTCAGGGGACCATATGAGATGCTGGGGATCGAACCAGTGTCCGTCCTGAGTAAGCCATGTGCAGAGGCAAATGCCCAACTGCTGTGCTACCAGTCCAGGCCTGCCACCAGGCCTCTTGAGCACCACTTTGTATCTCTCTCTCTCACACAAAGAAACAATTATACAGTCTTTGTTTATATAGCTTAATTTTGTCAGAAAGGGAGTAAAAATAAACTATTTGTGGTGGAATCTTTGAGACAGTTAAACTGTTCTGTTGAGAAAGTGCAAAAAGGAAATATCAAAGGATATTCAAGAATAAATTCTGTTCTTTAGGAATAATTCACATAGGTATCACAAATCAAGGAAAGGAATTTCCTGACTTCTGCTTCCAATTGTTCAAATAAATGAAGGAGGAAAGAATTTTTCTGTTTTAAAAACATAGCTGACAGGATGAATGTATTTCCTTTTACTCTTCTTGGATGTTTGTTGTTGTTTTGGGGCCTTGCCTGCTCAGGGCTTACTCCTGGCTCTACATTTAGGAATCACTCCTGGAAAGTTCTGGGAACCAAACGGGTTGCTGTGAATCAAACCTAGATTGGCCATGTGCAAGGCTAATACCCTACCTGCTCAAATAATGCTCACTGAGGTTTGTCCTCCTATAGTTATGGTGCTTATATTCATGTATATACTCATGGATTTTTCACTCTTGTTTGAGGAATGCAACTTATGAATGCAATGCTCACTGGAAGTTACTATCTACTTGTACATGTGCTTACCAGGCATCTAAATCCTGGCCATCATGCTTCCACATCTTTTTATTTGTGGTGCTGGCTGAAAATTGCACTCCTTTGGGATATTTATATTCAAGTGGTAGTGGTACAGCTGACAGTTGCTTGTGGTGCCGGGGATCACAGACAGCAGAGCTGTCTACCAGGATCATGATATATGCATGTAGAGACCTGGGATTTATATTCCTTTGGGCATTTTTTTTACCTCTGTTTGTTTGTTTTGTTTTGGGGTGCTAAAACCCAGGAACGAACCAATTTTTGACTTTCTGTTTATTTTTTGGGGGGTCACACCTGGCGGTGCTCAGGTGTTACTCCTGGCTTTATGCTCAGAAATTGCTCCTGGCTGGCTCAGGGGACCATATGGGGTGCTGGGATTCGAACCACCGTCCATTTCAAGTCAGCAGCGTGCAAGGCAAATGTCCTACTGCTGTGCTATCTCTCCGGCCCAATTTTTGACTTCTTAACAGTAAGTCAGGATCAAGTTTCTTTTTTTTTCTTTTTTGGTTTTTGGGTCACACCCGATGGTGCTCAGGGGTTACTCCTAGCTGTCTGCTCAGAAATAGTTCCTGGCAGGCATGGGGGACCATATGGGACACCGGGATTCGAACCAACCACCTTCGGTCCTGGATCGACTGCTTGCAAGGCAAACGCCGCTGTGCTATCTCTCCGGACCCAGGATCAAGTTTCTTAACTTCTCTTAGGCTCAACTTTCTTGGCAATAATTCTTGGGTGACTGTCATAATGAGAATAAAATGATTCCTAGTATTCTGCTTAGCATATAGCACACATGCAGTAAATAATAGATCTCTTTCCCGCTTCTCCCAGACTTGCTCATATAGGCTGAAAAGTTTTCCGCAAGGAAAATTGCATACCCCACAGCAGAAGCGAGTCTGTTGGTTCTTCCTCATACCTTTTAGTAACAGAACAAAAGTCTTGGAGAACAGAACATCTGAGCTGGGGAATCAGACTCTAGGATAAGAAACTAGTTCAGCAGGAAGGGTGTGCATTGTCAGCCCCTTAAGTATCATATGCTCAAGGTGTCCAATCCCATCTCGCATGTTTAATACCTCAAATGTCACTGGATGGGAGAAGGCTCTCTAGGGAATTCTGTGAGAACACTACCCAGCTGTAGTAGAGGACTGACCTAAAAGCACCTTTTAGTCGTTCTTTATCCTTCTTTGTCCTCCTGTAATTTAATTATGTCCTCTCTTGCTGTGACTTTTACATTCAAAGATACTTATTATTAGCATCTGTTACCTTAAATCACCAGATTCTAACCCTTTCATTTCCTCCCACTTTTGTCTCATCAAAGAGACAGTGATGCTGCCTAATTTGTGTCTGAGTTCTCCTCTTTACTCCCTAACATACCTTTTTTTTTTTTTTTTTTTTTTTTTTTTTTTTGGTTTTTGGGTCACACCCAGCAGCACTCAGGGGTTACTTCTGGCTCTATGCCTAGAAATCGATCCTGGCAGGCTCTGGGGGACCATATGGGATGCCAGGATTCAAACCACTGTCCTTCTGCATTCAAGGCAAATGCCTTACTTCCATGCTATCTCTCCAGCCCCACCTAACATACCTTTTTACACAGTGAATTTTATTTTTAAATACAGGAAAAAAATTTTTGAAAAAATCTTTACATTGGGGCTGTAGAGATAGCATAAGGGGTAGTAGAGTTCCTCGCATACAGCCGACCTAGCTTTGATACATTATGCTCCACTAAACCCCTCCAAGAGTGATTTCTGAGCACGGAACCAGGAGTAAGCCTTGAGTATTGCTGGATGTGGCACCCAAAACAAAACAAAACAACAACAAAAAAAAACAAACAAGGAAAATTCTTTATCAGAGAGATTACTTAGGAGCCGGAGAGATAGCATGGAGAAGGTTGGTGGTTCGAATCCCGGCATCCCATATGATCCCCTGAGCCTGCCAGGATCAATTTCTGAGTGTAGAGCCAGGAGGAACCCCTGAGCGCTGCCGATGTGACCAAAACCAAAATCTGCAAGAAAGATTACTTATATTTATTTCAGGGGATGTACTATTTCTTGGGTTTCTAACCATATTTTTATTTTATTTATATACAAAAATTCTATTGTACATTGAACCTATATAAAATATACTTACATATGGATACATATTCATCCTAAACTATAGATAGTACTATCAAATCATATTTAATTGCTTGGTTTCTAAAAGCTTATTATGTTGCTACTTTTATTCATTCATAAACTTGTGTCTGTATATATAAAAACTTTTTGTTTGTTTTTGGGCCACACCTGATGATGCTCAGGGGTTACTCCTGGCTTGGGGGACCATATGACGCCAAGGGATCAAACTGTAGTTCATCCTAGGTCAGCGCGTGTAAGGCAAACACCCTACCACTTGTGCCAATGCTCCAGCCCCATTAAACTTTTTATTAATAATTTTTTGGCCACACCCAGTGGTGCTCAGGGGTTACTCCTGGCTCTGTGCTCAGAAAACACTCCTGGCTCAGGGGCCATATAGGATGGTGGGGATCAAACCAGTGTCTGTCCTGGGTCAGCCATGTGCAAGGCAAATGCCCTATCTCTGTGCTACCACTCCAGCTCTTAGTAATGATTTTTATTTTTATTAATTTTTAAGATAATTTTTAATTGATGGGCCAGAGTGATAGTTTGCCTTGCACATGGTCGTCCTGGGATGGACCTGGGTTCGACCAGTACACATTTCCCACCACCAATGTCCTCAGTTTACCCCCTCAATCCCCAACTGCCTATGTGACAGGCATTCTCTCTCTCTCTCTCTCTCTCTCTCTCTCTCTCTCTCTCTCTCTCTCTCTCTCTCTCTCTCTCTCTCCTCACCTCCCCCCACCCCTTCTCCCTTCTCCTCTCCAGTTCATTTATTTTAGCCACTAGAAGGTGTGTTCCAAAATGAAAATATATGACTATTTAACTTGGCCCAAAGCCAAATTAAAATAAAATTTTTATTGTTCCAACACAGTAGAGGTAGGGGAGGCAGACAGTGCACCCTCATGCACTTCAGCTCTTTTGAGAACTCTCCCCAGTTCTTAGTTTTTTGTTAATTAAAAAAATTATATTTATTTATTTAAATGTTTTGGGGTACATCCAACAGTGCTCAGGGGGTTTCTCCTGGCTCTGTGCCTAGGAATCACTACTGGAAGGGACCATATGGGATGCTGGAGATTGAATCCGGTCGACCTGTGCAAAGCAAACACCCTACCCACTGTACTACTGCTCTTTGAACTTTGAACTTGTTCCTATGGGATTATTCAGGGAGTCAGCTTGCCTTATTTTTTTTCTGCTGTTTCTGATTTTATTTATTTATTTTAATATTTTTGTTTTTGGGGTCACACCCAGTAATGTTCAGGGGTTATTCATGACTATGTGCTCAGAAATTGCTCCTGGCTTGGGGTACCATATAGGATGCTGGGGGATCAAACTCCAGTCTGACCTAGGTTAGTGCATGCAGGGCATATGCCTACCACTTGTGCCACCACTCCGGCCCGTTTCTGATTTTAAAACTTTAAGAGCACTTTGCATACACACATCAGTTATAGTTTCTTGGGGGGGGGCACACCCATTTGACACTCAGGGGTTATTCCGGGATATGTGCTCAGAAATTACTCCTGGCTTGGGGCGACCATATGGGACGTGGGAGGATCGAACCACGGTCCATCCTAGCCTAGTGCTTTCAAGGCAGATGCCTTACCTCTAGCGCCACCGCTCTAGCCCCAGTTATAGTTTCTTATCATTATCATTTATGATCATGTGAAATGAAGGGGAAAAAAAGACAGGCCTAGATACTTTCCTACAGACTTAGAAAGGTAGACTCCATAGCTGTAGCTGTACTTGGGTGGAGATACAGCTATGAAGTCAGCTGTATCTGCATTTTCTATTCATGAGACTCTTAGGGGAAGCCTTGATACAGTACAAAGGTCAGTGTGTGTGTGTGTGGGAGAGAGAGAGAGAGAGAGAGAGAGAGAGAGAGAGAGAGAGAGAGAGAGAGAGAGACCCATAACCATAACAAGACACTTGATTAAGTGGCCTCCATGATAGGCATTTTGGGTAAACAACCTGCTTGGGGGCCATGGCCCAGTTGTATTCCTTGAGTTTGGTGTTCTGTACAACAGTTTTACCTCTTCTGTGGGGCATATAATTAACTGGAGGCCTGGAGCCTCAGTTCTTTATCCTCTACTTTCATTTCTGCTTCCCTACAATGTATCCCATTTCTCGTGACCTTTTCAAATAGTTCTTCAGGTATTCAGAAGACATGCCATCTATCTAGCTAATATACATTTCTGAGGATCAAACTTCTGACCTTTGTTGAATTCTCACTCTGGCCCTCAAATGCATTATCTTGATTAATTCTTCCTCATTTAGTCCTATTGAGAGTTCTTCCTCCAAGGATTCTTCAGTAATCCTATATTTGGATCAAACACTTTTTTTTTAATTTAGTTTTTGGGTCTCACCTAGCAATGCTTAGGGGTCAAACCTGGCTCTGCACTCAGGAATTACACCTGGCAGTGCTCAGGGGACCATATGGGATGCTGGGATTGAACCCAGGAAGGGCATATGCAAGGCAAGTGCCTTACCTGAGATACTATAACGCCAGTCCCCAAACTTTTTACCAGCTCCCAAGCCCTACCTGACCTATTTTCTCATTATTACCATATTTACCAGACCACATTTGTTTATTTGTATTTGATTATTTGTCTTCCTGACAACTTTCTTTCAATACATAAAATCAGAGATTGTTTGACACTTTTTTTTTGGGAGGAGAGGTGTGGCCAACATCCAGTGGCACTCAGAGGTTACTCCTGGCTCTGCGCTCAGAAATTTCCCCTGATCTCTCTCTCTCTCTCTCCTCTCTCTCTCTCTCTCTCTCTCTCTCTCTCTCTCTCTCTCTCTCTCTCTCTCTCTCTCTCTCTCTCTCTCTCTCTCTGGTCACACTCAGTGGCACTCAGGGGTTAATCCTGACTGCTCTCAGAAATTGCTCCTGGAAAGCTCAGGGACCATATGGGATGTCAGGGATTGAACCCTGGCTCAATCCAGGTTGGCCAGTGCAAGACAAATGCTCTACCGCTGTGCTAGTGCTCCACCCCCCCATCACTCTTTTTGTTTTGTTTTATTTTGGGGCCACACCCATTGATGCTCAAGGGTTCCACTCCTGACTAAGCTCTCAGAAATCGCTCCTGGCTTGGGGGGACCATATGAGACTCCGGGAGATCGAACTGAGGTTTGTCCTAGGCTAGCGCTTGCAAGGTTTACCTCTAGCCTTACTTCTTTTTTTTTTTTTTTTTTGTGGTTTTTGGGTCACACCCGGCAGTGCTCAGGGGTTATTCCTGGCTCCAGGCTCAGAAATTGCTCCTGGCAGGCACGGGGGACCATATGGGACGCCGGGATTCGAACCGATGACCTCCTGCATGACAGGCAAACACCTTACCTCCATGCTATCTCTCCGGCCCCCTCTAGCCTTACTTCTAACTTCTATGCCACCGCTCTGCCCCTCCCATCACTCTTTTAAAAAAAAATTTTTTTTTTGAGGGGCCAGAGTAATAGCAGTAGGGCATATTTGCCTTGCATGCTGTCAATATGGGACGGACCCAGGTTTGATTCCTGGTATCCCATATGGTCCCCCTGAGTCTGCCAGGAGCAATTTCTGAGTACAGAGCCAGGAATAACTCCTGACTGTTGCCTGGTGTAGCCCCAAAATTTTTTTGAGCCATACCCACTTACTCATGTCTCTGAACTCAGGGATCACTACTGGCAAGACCAGGAGGGACCATCTGTAGTATTGTGGATAGGATCAAGGTCAGCCATATACAAGGCAAGTTAAGGCAAGTGCCTTAACTTTTGTACTATTCTGTGGCATCTGATCACACAAAAATCCACAAAAATTATTGAATGGAATATTTAGGTTTTTTTCTTTTTGCTTTTTTGGGCCACACCCTGTGACGCTCAGGAGTTACTCCTGGCTATGCGTTCAGAAATCGCTCCTGGCTTGTGGGACAATATGGGATGTCAGGGGGATCGAACCGCAGTTCATCCTAGGTTAGCGTGTGCAAGGTAGATGCTTTACTGCTTGTGCCACCACTCTGGCCCCGAAATGTTTACAGTTTTGAAATAAATACATATATATTTATATTTTGAAATTGTTATTTCTGGAAGTTTTTTTTATCATAATAGCTCATTTTACTAGAAAACTACTTAGCAAATTATAAATACACAGAACAATATTAAATATTTTAGGGCCACATAAATCTCTGTTGGTGTTTCCTCCCTTTTAAACTTTCTCCTTTTAGAGATTTGTTTGTTTAAAATAATATTATTTGTGTTGCTTGCAGCTGGCCCAGGGTCAATTCTTATCATTTAATATGGTCCCCTGAGCCTTCTAGGAGTGATTCCTGAGCAAAGAGCTAGGAATAAATACTGAGCACTGCTGGGTGTGACCCCAAAAAACAAATAAAATTTATTTTAGCTTTTTTTTTTTTTTTTTGGTTTTTGGGTCACACCCGGCAGTGCTCAGGGGTTCCTCCTGGCTTCATGCTCAGAAATTGCTCCTGGCAGGCACGGGGGACCATATGGGACGCCGGGATTCGAACCAATGACCTTCTGCATGAAAGGCAAACGCCTTACCTCCATGCTATCTCTCCGGCCCCTATTTTAGCTTTTCCCCTCAAACTCACCCCCCTTCTTCTTGTTATTGTGCTGGCTGGGCTTGCATACTTTAGTTGTGATGCTTGTATATATTTTGGCAGGCCTGGACACCAATACTGTGGTGTTCACATGTGTGGCAGTTTGAACTCACAGCCTTATTCCTGGGAGTATTTACTCACAGCTTTATGAATAGCAGACTGTTCGCCACTGAACCATACCCCTGAGTCCTTGTACTTTATTTATTGGTTTTTAGTTTCTGGAATAACTTCTGATGGGCTTTGTGGGATGATGGGGATCGAACCCGGGTCAGTTTTATACAAGGCAAGCAACCTACCTGTTGTGCTATGTCTGCCCCTATCTGTAATTTGTTTTGTTTTGTTTTGGGGCCAGAATTGGCAGTTCTCATGGGTTATTCCTGGCTCTGCACTCAGAAATTGCTCCTGGCAGGCACAGGGGACCATGTGGGATGCTGGGATTCAAACCACCATCTGTCCTGGATCGGCTACATGCAAGGCAAACACCCTACCGCTGGGCTGTGTCTCCAGCCCTATCTGTAATTTTTTTGTCTTGTTTTGTTTTTGAGTCACACCTGGCAGCGCTCAGGCTCTGCACTCAGGAATCGCTCCTGGTAAGCATGGGAGACCATATGGGATCCCGGGATTCGAACCACCGTCCTTCTGCGTCTAAGGCAAACACCTTACCACTGTGCTATCTCTCTGACCCCAGGCCTCTCTTTTTTTAAATTAATTAATTTATTTTTGTTTTTGGGGGCCATACCTGGCTGAGCTCAGGCGTTACTCCTGGCTGTGCACTCAAAAATTGTTCCTGGCTCGGGGGACCACATGAGATGCCAGGGATCTAACCATCGACCTTTTACATGAAAGGCAAACGCTTACCTCCATGCTATCTCTCCGGTCCCTATCTGTAATTTTTTTTTAATTTTTTTTTATTTTAATTATGACAACAAAGATGCAAAGAAAGAGGACAGGGTAAAGTTACAGTGGAAGCCCAATCGCCCATAAACAGGATTCTCAGTAGTCCCATCGATGATATCCCAGCCTTGAACTTTCAGCCAAAGAGCATTAAGAAAAACAAAACTGAACCCATGTACAATACAATTACTTTGTCCCTCAAATCCCCAGTTGTAGTACATATTGTTTCTTAGCAGCACACCATATAATCTAAAGATATTAGACTTATGTAACTCTTTAAACATTGAGGGCAAAGTACATTTATCTAGTTCCATGCACATGCTTACTAGTTTAAGTTAACCTCAAAAGTTTTAATGGGTTGTTTTTCTTAAGGATTGGAGTCAAGGGAACATAGTAAAAAACGATATTAAAGTGGCATTTGTTTGCATAGGCCCACCAAAACATAAGGGACATGGAAAGACAAATTATGGTCTAAATACATGGAGACCCTACCCCTGAAGTTTCATGGCACAGGACTGACTCTAGGCTCCAGGCAACTAGTTTGTCCAATTCAAGTCATCGTCTGTAGTGGCAATACACCTCCATTCCTCACATAGTCTCTGTTGTTGGTATCAATGCTTCTGTATTAAAGATCCTGGAGTCTGCATATCCCATAATGCAGTCAGGATGGTGCAGAGCATCCTCTCGTTTCACCTCACACTTAAGGGGCAATAGAGAGAACCATGTCCTGTAGAGCAGGTCATTGTTGTTGTCATGTCTTCTCACAGGTCATTGTTGTTGTCACATCTTCTCAGTATAAACGGAAGTGTCTTTTAAGGAGGTCGATGTCACACCCTTGGTGGTGTCTTTCCTGGTAGAGGACTGCTTCCAAC
Organism: Suncus etruscus; assembly: GCF_024139225.1. Lineage (NCBI taxonomy): Eukaryota > Metazoa > Chordata > Mammalia > Eulipotyphla > Soricidae > Suncus > Suncus etruscus. The sequence continues at coordinate 76,410,103 of NC_064858.1, forward strand.
TGTTGCTATAAAAGACCTTGGATGTTTCGTAGATAGCTTGCCTGGTTCCAGCGTGAATGGAGAATGCCCATTCATCTGAGGCCTGTGCCAGGTCATTATATCAATATTCAGGGTGTAAGGTACAATGTAATGAGATTTATTAGATAATAACTAATCTGTATGTATAGTGTTCTCCCATTTTAATGTGTCTATGCAAACAAGGATCAATGCCATGAAGCGTTATTGGTGCATCTGGAGGCAATAGGAACAAGACCAGCAATTTCCATGACATAGTTCAATCATAGGCATCAAACTGAGGGACAGTTCCAACAATCCTTACTGAACAGCTTACAAAGAAAAGACAAGATGAAAAGTGGATAGAAACATCATGGTAGGAGAATATATAGAGAGTTACAGCAGTTAAAGAAAATAATCATAAAATATTCAAAAGATATATGTGTTCAATATGTGTTCGATTTGTGTCCTTCTAAATAGTTCTGGGATTTGGAAGATCTACTGTATGTCTTTGGTCAGAGATTAAAGCTGTGAGTTACTGAAGTTAAGAAGGGTAAATCTGGGGTACTGATGGTTGGGAGGAGCAAATGATCGCGCTGGGGCGCTAGCCCCCGAGCGGTTTCAAAATGTAGACTAGTATGAAATTGCCAGTGACAGCCCGAGTATAGCTGAGCAATTATCTGCCACCCCCCAGATCAAACGCCACCCCGAAGCCGGCCTGGGAGTGGGGAAAACCCAGGGTGCCCCATCAGCTCCTCCCAGAAACCCACCTGGAGATCCGGAGGAAAGGGGGAAAGGGGGGGTCGGGTGACCCAGGTCCGGGCCCCCCACCCTAGGCCAGGCCAAAAGGCCGCTGGCACATGCGGAGGTCTGCCAGCTGCCCGCCCGTGCTGCTAAAAATCCTGCTCCAGGAAGGGAGAGAGACCCTCCCAGGCCCCAAGGGCAGGGATTTAAGCCCAACCTAGGCCGGTCCCCAGACCCGGCCTGGGAGTGGGGAAAACCCAGGGTGCCCCATCAGCTCCTCCCAGAAACCCACCTGGAGATCCGGAGGAAAGGGGGAAAGGGGGGTCGGGTGACCCAGGTCCGGGCCCCCCACCCTAGGCCAGGCCAAAAGGCCGCTGGCACATGCGGAGGTCTGCCAGCTGCCCACCCGTGCTGCTCCCTATCTGTAATTTTTTTAAATTAAATATATGTAGGAGACCAGAGAAATAGCACAGCAGTAGGGCATTTGCCTTGCAGGCAGCCAATCCAGGATGGATGGTGGTTCGAATCCTGGCATACCATATGGTCCCCCGTGCCTGCCAGGAGCGATTTCTGAGCGCAGAGCCAGGAGTAACCCCTGAGTGTTGCCGGGGTGTGACACCAAAAAACCAAACATTAAAGTATATATATATATATATTATATATACTATATATTACCACCAGGTGTGCCCCCCACATTATATATATATATAATATATATATGTGGGGGCACACCTGGTGGTGCTGAGGAGAGACTTAATAAATATTTTCCAGATCCCTAACCTAATTAAGAGAAACATCCCCAAACTCGGGTCCAATAGATAAGTGAATCATGTGGAACATAGGCTGTGGTTAAAGGATATTGAAATAAGGAGTATAGACCTGATGTCCTCAGAGATTCTCATCTCATGGGAACTGACTTCATCTAGAAAGCACATATTATCCAGTCATTTCAATAATATGAAAGTTATACTGATAATTGAGCTTTGGCATCTGGTTCTAAATAGTGAACACAGAATTTTTTTTTTTTTTTTTGTTTGGTTTTTTGGGCCACACCCTGTGACGCTCAGGGGTTACTCCTGCTATGCGCTCAGAAGTTGCTCCTGGCTTCTTGGGGGACCATATGGGACGCAGGGGAATCGAAACCGCAGTCCAGTCCTAGGCTAGCGCCAGGCAAGGCAGGCACCTTACCTCCAGCGCCACCGCCCGGCCGCCCGAACCACAGATTTTTTTTCACCCCTCATTAGAGTCCCAGATGTAGTCAGTTTTATCTTTATTATGTGTGAGAGTTTTTATAATTAGATGTGTGTGTTGTGTGTGTGTGTGTGTGTGTGTGTGTGTTTAAAGGAGACCACACCCAGCTGTGCTAAGAGGCTACTCCCAGCTCTGTGTTCAGGACTTCCTCCTGGTGCTTGTTAGGGGACCCATGAGCAGTGCTGGAGATCAAATCTGGGTCCTGTGTGAAAAGCATGAATTTCAAATAACTGAGTTATCTCTTTTGAATTTTTTGAATCACTCCCTATAATTGGATTAACTAGCAAAACCTATTAGAATTGGGTTTTAAGGTTGCTGGAGATCAAATCTGTCCTGTGTGAAAAGCATGAATTCAATATAACTAGAGTTATTCTCTTTTGAATTTTTTGATCACTCCCTATAATTGGATTAACTAGCAAAACCTATTAGAATTGGGTTTTAAGGTTGCTAGATTAATTTTATTGGGGTGGGGCTTGTGGGCCACACCTGGTATTGCTCAAGCAGGACCTACTCCTCTGTTTAGAAGTCATGCCTGACAGTGTTCAGAAGAGAATATGTGGTGCCAGGGATTCAATGTGGGTCAGCCACATGCAAGAACAAGCGCCTTAAACCCTGTCCTATCTCTTTTTATGTATTATAACCAGTGTTTCTCTCAAAACAGTAGTCATCTGGTCCCCTGAATGCCCTCAGGATCTTCCAAGGGACAAGTGAAAATGTTATAAAATGTGAAACCCGTGGCATAAGATTTGGTAGGGCAGAGGGACTACAAGTAGAAAACAATGTTGGGAGAGGCAATGGCAGAAAAAAGATTGAAAAACACTGTCTTTTTAGACAATGCCTATGTTTCTGCTGAACTTGCCATTTTTTCTTTTTTCTGCTTATCAAACCAACACACCTGGTGTTGCTTAGGGACCATATCTGCTCAAGGATCACTCCCAGTGTTGGTCAGGAGACCACATAGTGCTGGAGATTAAATCTGGACCTCGGGGCCCGGAGAGATAGCACAGCGGGGTTTGCCTTGCAAGCAGCCAATCCAGGACCAAAGGTGGTTGGTTCAAATTCCGGTGTCCCATATGGTCCCCCGTGCCTGCCAGGAGCTACTTCTGAGCAGACAGCCAGGAGTAACCCCTGAGCAACGCTGGGTGTGGCCCAAAAACCAAAAAAAAAAAAAAAAAAAATCTGGACCTCAAGCATGCAAAGGATGCACTTTACTAACTTGCATTGTCTCTTTGGCTCTTAAATCTGAGCTTTTTAATGGGAGATGAATAGAATTAGAGATATGTTTTTTGTTTGTTTGATTAAGGGCCATATCTGTGTGCTGATGGGGGCTGCTTCTGACTTTGCTTTGGAGTCAATACAGTACTAGGGATTGAACCCAGGGCACCTATGGGCAAAAAAAGGTACTCAGCACTTTGAGCTATCTAACTTCTTTTGCTGAAAGTTTCTCAAACCTTTATAGATTAGGTATGGTTTGGTCTATTATATTCATGGAAGGATTCATGAATATAGTTCTGGATATTTACCATACTGAATTTTTTTATAACGCTTATAGGAAAGTTCTTGGTAACATTTCCCCTATTATTTTATATCATAGATGTTGTCTTCCTTTTTTTCTGATTTTGAATGTGTGGAAAACTCTGATGCTATTAGGGGTCATTCTTAGAGTTCTGCTTATCAAACCATAATGACTTTGCCATTTTATTCTTGTTTTTTTTTGGGGGGGCCACACCTGTTTGACCGCTCAGGGGTTACTCCTGGCTATGCACTCAGAAATTGCCTCCTAGGCTTGGGGGGACCCATATGGGACCGCGGAGGATCGAACGCTCGGTCCATCCTACACTAGCGCTTGCAAGGCAGACACCTTACCTCTAGCTGCCACCTCTACCGGCCCGCCCCCTGCCATTGTATTCTTAAGTATTTACCACAGATAAATTGTAAATATCTACACAAAGACTTTAAAGATGACTATTTATATCCCATGATATTTTATAATAGCTAAAAGCCAGAAAAGATACCAAATGTCTGTCAACTGGTGGGTTAATAGAACAAATTGATATATCTACTAGTGGAATACTGCCCATCAATAGAAAGTAGTGTCTTGGTATATATATCAGCTTGCTGTGTAAAGGAGTTTAAGCACAATAGACTGTGATGTGCGTTTTCTTTTCTTTTCTTTTTTTTCTTTTGGTTTTTAGGCCACACCCGGCAGCACTCAGGAGTTACTCCTGGCTATCTGCTCAGAAATAGCTCCTGGCAGGCACGGGGGACCATGTGGGACACCAGGATTCGAACCAACCACCTTGGGTCCTGGGTCTGCTGCTTGTAAGGCAAACGACGCTGTGCTTTCTCTCTGGCCTCATGATGTGCGTTTTCAATTTATACAAATTTACACAAATTTTACAAAATGCTCAAAGAAATAAAACCATAGTGACCTGAAATAAAAGACCTGAAGTATAAGTGATTTAATGGGGTCAGGAAGTGAGTGAAGGCACTGATACAAGGGGTTACCATTGGAACTGGGGTGATGGAAATGTACTATATTGATGGTGGTGGTGTGCTGATAATATTGTATGATTAAAATCAGTAAATTTCATTACAAGTAAATTGTACCTTAATAAAATTACCAGAAGGCAAAGGGCTGGGGAAAGGGTGGAACACACATGCTAAACTTGTTTGCTTTCCTTAGAAGAATAAGGATAGCATGCTATCCTTAGAAAAATAAAAATAACAGGGGCCAGAGCAGTGATGCCACAGTAGAGTGTTTGCCTTACATGTGGCTGACCCAGGACGGACCACAGTTTGATCCCCCGGCGTCCCATATGGTCCCCCAAGCCAGGAGTGATTTCTGAGCACATAGCCAGGAGTAACCCCTGAATCACCAGGTGTGGCCCAAACCCATAAAAAAAAATTCTATCCATATCTTAGTGTTTCTGCCAAGAACTGCAGGTACTATTTTTCTTTGTATTAAAGCATAATAATTTTTATTTTGGGGGCTCCATACATAGGGATGCTCAGGGGAATATATCTGGTTCCAGGGATTGAACCCAGGTCAATTGTGTACAAGGCAAGAGCCTTACCCACTGTACTATCTCTCTGGTCCTAAGGCATAATAATTTTCTAGGCTATATGTCAGAATTGGTGAATATGAGAGGATAGGGGATATATCTCATAACATCTACCTTGTAAATGTAAGGCCATAAATTCAATCCCTTGCATGTGCTGGTAGTTCAGTTCTTGGCACTTGGTAACTGCTGTCACCCTCTGTGCTGCAAGTGATGTGCACATCCAAGTGTGTATAAATACCACAACTAAAGAGACACAATCCCTAGTAAGCACTACTGAAAAGATGCATAAGAACCCTGGCCAAAAAGTGTGACTTCTGGTGATCCTGTGAGTACCATGTGATATTTGGCAAGCATTGTAATCAGAATGTACATGAACATGCAAATGAAGAGTATGTTGGGGCCGGGCGGTGGCGCTAAAGGTAAGGTGCCTGCCTTACCTGCGCTAGCCTAGGACGGACCACGGTTCGATCCCCCGGCATCCCATATGGTCCCCCAAGCCAGGAGCGACTTCTGAGCGCATAGCCAGAAGTAACCCCTGAGCGTCACCGGGTGTGGCCCAAAAACTAAAAAAAAAAAAAAACAAAACAATATAGGATTTGTATGTACAAGTTACACTACAGCTATGTGTAACCCAAGTCATCATGGTAACAACACCACAAAGGGAAGGGTAGTAGGGAAAAGAGAGTTGACAGTTAATTAATTTGATGTAGTATGTGCTGTTTTCTATTATTATACATTCAGGTCTTCTTTTCTTGTGGAAAAGTGTTATTGAATTATAGTTGTAAAAGTCAATTCTTTTTTTTTTTTTTTTTTTGATTTTTGGGTCACACCCGGTGGTGCTCAGAGGTTACTCCTGGCTGTCTGCTCAGAAATAGCTCCTGGCAGGCAGAAGGGACCATATGGGACACCGGGATTTGAACCAACCACCTTTGGTCCTGGATTGGCTGCTTGCAAGGCAAACACCGCTGTGCTATCTCTCCGGGCCCTGTAAAAGTCAATTCTATTTGATTAATTCAGATTTCACTTCTGTAAGTGACATAAAGAAGCATGCATATTGTTGTTCTATTTTTATATTATCTTTTTAATTTTTAATGTACATTTCCAGCTTTCTATATTTTTCTTTTATGAATTACTTTATAGGTCCTGGAGAGATAGCACAGCAGTAGAGCATTTGCCTTGCATGCAGCCAACACAGGATGGACCTGGGTTCAATTCCCGACATCCCATATGATCCCTCGAGCCTGCCGAGGACTATTTCTGAGCACAGAGCCAGGAGTAACCCCTGAGTGCTGCCGGGTGTGGCCCAAAAACCAAAAAAAAAAAAAAATTACTTTAAATAAGGACCATGTATTACATAACTGCTCATAATATTTTATTTCAAAACCAATCACACCACCAATGTAAAATATCCTCTACCATTGTGTCTGATTCCCACCAATTCTTGGCAGGCATGAAATAATATTTTATATTGCTTGTTTACAGTAAGTGGTAATGAAATTATGTTTTTTTCTCTTTATTTTCCTGTGTGATCGCATTTCTCTCTCTCTCTCTCTCTCTCTCTCTCTCTCTTTTGGGGGGGTCACACCTGGCAGTGCTCAGGGGTTACTCCTGGCTCTACACTCAGAAATTGCTCCTGGCAGGCTTGGGGGACCATATGGGATGCTGGGATTCGAACCACTCTCCTGCATGCAAGGCAAATGCCTTACCTCCATACTATCTCTCCAGCCCATTATTTCTCCTTTTTCACAGTTACAAAGTTGTCATGATTGAGTTTCAGTTTCAGTGCACGTCTTTCTTTTTCCTTAATAGACACTGTGATTTGCAATATAGTTATTGAAGGGATACCCTGCATATCACTTTACTTCTTTCAGCACCCAGTTCTTGTTCAGAGTAATCATTTCCAACTATCATTGTAATAGTGGGCCCTTCTCTGCCCTAACTGCACTCCCCCACTATCTGTAGCCTACCATGTATCCTACCATGGACTAGTCCTCTGGCTCTTGTCTCTATTGTCTTTGGATGTTATTAACCATACTACCCTTTTTGAATGTTTCACAAATGAGTGTGATCATTGTATGTGTATCTTTCTTCCCATGACTTACTTTGCTTAGCATAATACTTTTCATATTCATTCATGTATAAGGAAATTTCAAGACATCATTTTTCTTTCTTTCTTTTTCTTCTTTCTTTCTTCTTTCTTTCTTTCTTTCTTTCTTTCTTCTTTCTTTCTTTTTCTTTCTTTCTTTCTTTCTTTCTTTCTTTCTTTCTTTCTTTTTCTTTCTTTCTTTCTTTCTTTCTTTCTTTCTTTCTTTCTTTCTTTCTTTCTTTCTTTCTTTTCTTTCTTCTTTCTTTCTTTCTTTCTTTCTTTTCTTCTTTCTCTTTCTTTCTTTCTTTCTTTCTTTCTTTTCTTTCTCTTTCTTTCTTTCTTTCTTTCTTCTTTCTTTTCTTTCTTTCTTCTTTCTTTCTTTCTTTCTTTCTTTTCTTTCTTTCTTCTTTCTTTTCTTTCTTTCTTTCTTTCTTTCTTAATTTCTTTCTTTCTTTCTTTCTTTCTTTCTTTCTTCTTTCTTTTTTTTTTTTTTTTTTGGTTTTTGGGCCACACCTGGCAGTGCTCAGGGGTTAGTTACTCATGGCTGTCTGCTCAGAAATAGCTCCTGGCAGGCACGGGGGACCATATGGGACACAGGGATTCAAATCAACCACCTTTGGTCCTGATCGCTGCTTGCAAGGCAAACACCGCTGTGCTATCTCTCCAAGCCCAAGACATAATTTTTCTTAACAACTGCATCGTATTCTAATTTGTAGATATACCAGTTTCTTTACCCATTAATCTGTTCACAATCATGTCTCAGCTAACAGGAGAAGCTTTGAAGTTGTGATGACCTGTAGAGCAGTCCCACTTTGTGAGTGGGCTGTAGGAAGAAACCTAGGCTAAGGTGTTTCCTTTGTTGGAGGGAAGGCCACATCCAGTGATGCTCAGGGGTCACTCCCAGTAGGTTTCCCAGCAGGCGCCCATATGTGGTACCAGGGATTAGGATTAAGCATCCTACCTGCTGTACTATTGCTGTGGCCCATAAGGATATTTTCTTTGCGAAAGAAATTCCTAGGGGGCTTGAGTGATTGTACAGTGGGTAGGGAGCTTCCCTTGCACTCGGCTGATCCTATTAGATAACCAGCACTAAATATGGTCCACCAACACTACCAGGAGTGATACCTGAGCACAGACCCAGGAGTAGACCCTGAACACCACTGATTGTGGCCCAACCCCCATTTACCACCATCACCACCCCCCATAAAAAAGGAAAAGAGAAAAAATTCACGAAGGAATGCCTAGAGAAGGACTCATCAACAGTCTTTCCCAAACTTAGGTATGAGAGTATCAGCCCTGAAGAGTCTATTTGGGGAGCATACCACAGAATCTACAACACTCATGCACCTTATTTAGTCTTGTTTTCTGCTTTAAAAAAAGCAATTCCCCCCTATTTTTCTAGTGTTGTCTATCAGACTCAGTGATTCCTGAGTACCAGTACCTCTGGGAGTGACTCCAAAATAAACAAAACAAAAAAATGTGATTATTTCTAGGTTTTGTTCTTTTCTTTTCTTTTCTTTTCTTTTCTTTTCTTTCTCTCTCTCTCCTCTCTCTCTCCTCTCTCTCCTCTCTCCTCTCCTCTCTCTCTCCTCTCTCTCCTCTCTCTCTCCTCTCTCTCCTCTCCTCCTCTCTCTCCTCTCTCTCCTCTCCCTCTCTCCTCCTCTCTCTCCTCTCCTCCTCCCTCTCCTCCCTCTCTCTCCTCTCCTCTCTCCTCTCCTCTCTCCTCTCTCTCCTCTCTCCTCTCTCTCTCCTCTCTCCCTCCCTCTCTCTCTCCTCCCTCTCTTCTCTCTCCTCCCTCTCTCCTCCCTCTCTCCCTCTCTCCTCTCTCCTCCTCTCTCTCTCCTCTCTCTCTCTCCTCTCTCTCCCTCTCCTCCTCTCTCTCCTCTCTCTCCTCCCTCCTCCTCTCCTCTCTCCTCTCCCTCTCCTCTCCTCTCTCCTCTCCTCTCTCCTCTCCTCTCTCCTCTCCTCTCTCCTCTCCTCTCTCCTCCCCTCTCTCTCCTCTCTCTCTCCTCTCTCTCCTCCTCTCTCTCTCCTCTCTCTCCCCTCTCTCTCCTCCCTCTCTCTCCCCTCTCTCTCTCCCCTCTCTCTCCCCTCTCTCCTCCTCTCTCTCCTCTCCTCTCTCTCCTCTCTCTCTCCTCTCTCTCCTCTCTCTCTCTCCTCTCTCTCTCCTCTCTCTCCTCTCTCTCTCCTCTCTCTCCTCTCTCTCTCTCCTCTCTCTCTCCTCTCTCTCCTCTCTCTCCCCTCTCTCTCCCCTCTCTCTCCCCTCTCTCTCCTCTCTCCTCTCTCCCCCCCCCCCCTCTCTCTCTGTGTGAGTAGGCCCTAAAACAGTGCTCTGGGGCCCTGGGAGTCACTCCTAGTGATACTCTGCCATCTGGATGGGGTGATCAGTGCTCAAAGTCAATGTGGCACTGCTGCAACTCCAAGGTGTTGAGGAGGAAGAGGAGAGGGTACATGCAGTGCTGCAGATTGAACTCTGGTCTGACCCCTGAGCTTTCTCTTCAGTCTTTATTTATTTTGGGTATTTTTTGGGGGGAGGGCACGCTCGGCAGTGCTCAGGTAATTACTCCTGACTCTGCACTCAGGATCATTCCTGCTAGTGCTGGGGGACCATATAGGATGCTGAGGATCAAACCCTCAGGCCATTTGCAAGGCAAACAGCCTACCCACTGTGCTATCACTCCGGCTCCAGCCTTTGTTTTCATAAGTAATTTTGTATTGATACTGAATTTTTGTTATTATTTATATTTAAACATGTTGAATTTCTGTGGGTCAGGTTTTAGAGAGGATGGGAAAGGTTTGGGGAGCATTCCTTTATTTTTTTTTTTAATAGCTTAAGTGCTCCCTCTTCTGTTACTATAGTGAAGAACAGTTTTCCTGATTTGAGTGTAATCTTTTGTTGTCAGACTTTTCATTTTCCTCCTTTTTCTCCAGGTCCCTCTCACCTCATGTGAAGTTACGTTTTGTCAGTTATGTTTTTTCTTCAATTTGGAGACTGCTATCTCCTATTTGGAGGATATTACTTATACTTTATAAAGTATCACCATTGTTTCTATGAATTTTCCAAGTCCTATTTTTATTTCTATTTCTATTGTTGTTGTGTTGATTGAGGTAATGCATACTTAGTGCTCATACACTTTAGCTGTGTTCTTCCACATTTTGTTTGCAACCCAGGCCTTGATCTTTGACTTCTATTGCCCATGCTGATTCAGGTTTCAAACCAGCTCTCAGTTTATCTCACTAAGGGTTATATAATTCTTTCACTCACAATTTGGGAGGAGTGGATATTTTATTTTGTTTGTTTATTTTTTTGAGTAGCTATTTTTTGTTTCCACACCTGCCTATGCTTGGGGCTTTCTCTTGGCTCTGTTCTTAGGTATCTGTCACTCCTGATAGTTCTCAAGGGACCATACAGGTTACCAGGGATTGAACATTGGTCAGGTTGATGCAAGGAAAATGCCCTACAACCATTGTACCATCACTCCAGCCCCCACAGAAGTAGCCATTTTATGAGAGAAAACTTCAAGCTGTAAATTCAAGGCAAAAATCTTTTATCAGGGACAGCACGTACATAAGAAATTTACTTGGTGTAGACTTCCAGGAGCTCAGTCACATGGTGATATATCAGTAGAGAGAGTTGGATATTTGGGACTAGGATTCAAGGATAAAGTTCAAAGGCAAACAAAAAGCTAAGTGGGGCTGGAGTAGTGGTGGAGCAGTAGTGCATTTGCCTTGCATTCGACTGACCTAGGACAGATGTTGGTCGATCTCCCAGTGTCCCATATCGTTCCCCAAGCCAGGAGTGATTTCTGAGCGCATAGCCAGGAGTAACCCCTGAGTGTCACTGGGTGTGCCCCCCCAAAAATAAAATAAAAGCTAAGATATAAATTTGGAGTTTTCACTATACATGTGATATTTAAAGTCAGAAGACTGAGAGGACTAGCAAGTAGGCTTTTGCCTTGCATGTGAATGGATACCCCACCTGCTTAATCCCCAGAAATGTTGGGTATAGCCCCTAAACCCTGTCTTTCTAGCGAAAAACAAAAGACTGAGAAATTAAGGAAATATAGATTGGAAAAGAGGTACACTAAGTAAACTCTGGACCACACCAACATTAATTTCTTTTCCTCTTTCTATATATATATTTTTTGTGGGAGGAGAGGGGCATCAAACATATTTGATTTTGATACTCATTCATACTTTGTTGTGAATGTTCTTTGTTTGGGTTCGAGGGATCCCAAATTGCTCTACCTCTACTATTATGGTAGGTATGTAGTGATGCGAGGAATGGGACCCATGACCTCATACTCTCAAGGCAAATGTTCTACTTATGAGCAATTCCAGGGCCTCTTACTCCAACATTTTACATTTAGGAGGATTAGAAGGAACTAGCAAAATAGATTAAGTGTGTCCAGAAATGTAGGAGGCAGATCAGGAGAGTACAATGTATTAAATGTCATGTGAAAAAATATTTCAAAGAGAGAGATTGCAGTTTCAAATATTTGTGATAGATCATAAAAAAGGAGAAGTGAATATTGATCATTAGACTTAACAATATTGGAATAATTGGTTATTTTCTCGAAGCAAACTCTAACAGAGTAGGAATAAAGGTTCAATTATGGTTTAGGAGAGGAGAAATTTTTTGAGTTTTCGGGCCACACACACACACACACACACACACACACACACACACACACACACACACACTGCTCAGAGGTTACTCCTGGCTCTGCACTCAAAAATCGCTCCTGGCAAGCTTGGGGGACCATATGGGATGCCATATGTTCGAACATGGGTTGGCTGCATGCAAGGTAAATGCCCTACCACTGTGCTTTCTTTAGCCCTTTGGAGAGGCAAAATATTGAAGACAATAAATTTACATTACTTTTAAAGAGGAGTTTTGCTATGAAGTGAGGGTGGGCATTCACTAGTGGAAGAAATGGATCTAAGTCTTTTTGTGGGTAGAAGTAGGGTTATACTTGGTGGTGCTTAAGGTTTACTCCTGGCTCTGCTTAGGAATCACATTTGGGAATGCTTGGAGGGCAAATACAGTGTTAAGGATCAAATTGGCATAGAAGGGTAAGTAATTCAATAACCCTGATTACTACCCAACCTTTTCTGGCATGGGCTACACCTGGTGGTGCTTAAAAATCATTCCTGTCAATGTTCAGGATCATATTTAGTGACAGGGATGGGACTGGGGTCAACTACATGCAAGACAGTACTATTGAGACTTTTTTGTTTATTAAAATATTTGTGATGGGGGGCCGGAGAGATAGCATGGAGGTAAGGCGTTTACCTTTCATGCAGAAGGTCATCGGTTCAAATCCCGGCGTCCCATATGGTTCCCCGTGCCTGCCAGGAGCGATTTCTGAGCACAGAGCCAGGAAAAACCCCTGAGCACTGCCGGGTGTGACCCAAAAACCACAAAAAAAAAAAATATTTGTGATGGGGGCACAGGAGAGATAGCATGGAGGTAAGGCATTTGCTTTTCATGCAGAAGGTCAGTGCTTCAAATCCTGGCATCCCATTTGGTCCCTCGAGCCTGCCAGGAGCGATTTCTGAGCATAGAGCCAGGAGGAACCCCTGAGCACTGCTGGGTGTGACCCAAAGACCAAAAAAAAAAAATTGTGATGGGGTCACACCTGAATGTGCTCAGGAGTTACTCCAATAGTAATTCCTGGGTGCATAACCAGGAGTAACCCCTGAACACATCCAGGTGTGACCATATGGGATGCCAGGGATCAAACTTAGTTGGCCATATTTAATGCAAACATCCTACCTTGAGACTTTTTTTTTTTTTTTTTTTTTTGCCACACTGAGCGGTGCTTGGAGATTACTTCTGGTTCTGCACTCAGAAATCGCTCTGGCAGGCTTCAGTGACCATAAGGGATGCTGGGATCAAACCTGAGTCCGTTCTGAGTTGGCTGCATGCTAGGCAAATGCCCTATCACTGTGCTATCACTTTGGCCCAATCTTGAGACGTTTTTCTTTTTTGTTGTTTGTTTGGTAGCAACACCCAGCATTGCTCAGAGGGTACTCCTGGCTCTGCACTCAGGAATCATTTCTGGTGAGGTTCAGGGAACCATACAGGGTATTTGGGATTGAACCCAAGTTGACCACAAGCAAGGGTACATCTCTCCGACCCAAGATTCTTTGTTTTTTAAGTTGAGAAAAATAACACCATGTTAAAGGAGGAAATTGATGGTTCTTAGAGATGGGAGAATTACTGAAACCATGTCCTTGAATAGAAGAAATGAGATCTAGAGTACTAGTGGAGAGGCTAGAATAATATTATAGCAGGTAAGCACTTACCTTGTATGTGGCTGACCCAGGTTCTATCTCCAATATCATATATGGTCCCTTGAGCCCACCAGGAGTGATCCCTAAGTGCATAGCCAATTCAGCCCTTGAGCATTCCTGGGTGTGCCCACCACCACCAATATAATATAGAGCAGAGTATAAGTAGAGGGGTTGGAATTAAATAAGAGTTTAATAGCTCATCTACAGGTAACAAGAAAGAAAGTAGAATATATCAATACAAATGCAGATAGTTAGGAAAATGTGCTGGTAGTAGTAGTATGTGTAGTTAAAAAAGAATGTTTCCTGGCACACATATGCTCCCTAGGCCCATGAACATAGTTCCCTCATGCATATGTGACCTGCATCTTCTCTCTTGAGATGAGTATTTTCCTACTTCCATACTGGGTTGTAATACTGGGGCTCTCTCCACCTTTAGAGAAACCCTTATGGTCTCTTGAGCTTGTTATTCTCTCCATTTCTTATTCTCTCTCTTCCCTACCTCAGTACCTTTGAATAAAACCAATTTTACTAGGGGAGAGGGGAAGGGGGGAGGAGGAGGAAACTATGAAGAAGAGGAAGGAAGGAAGGAAGGAAGGAAGGAAGGAAGGAAGAAGGAAGGAAGGAAGGAAGGAAGGAAAGAGGGAGGAAGGGAGCAAGGAAGGAAGGAGGGAGGGAGGGAGGAAGGAGGGAAGGAGGGAGGGAGAGAGGGAGGGAGGGAAGAAGGAAGGAGGGAAGGAGGGAGGGAGAGAGGGAGGGAGGGAGGAAGGAAGGAGGGAAGGAGGGAGGGAAGGAGGGAGGAAGGAAGGCTCAAAGAACAAAAGAAAAGAAAGAATTATATCTTTGGGAAATTCTACAATATTTTGACCCCACGATTTCCCCTTTATTAGAGCTTACCCTAAGATTTTTGTGAAGCATTCTACTAGTAATTCGAGCAAGATAATCTTTCTTGGGGCCGGGTAGGTGGCGCTGGAGGTAAGGTGTCTGCCTTGCAAGCGCTAGCCAAGGAAGGACCGCGGTTCGATCCCCCGGCGTCCCATATGGTCCCCCCAAGCCAGGGGCGATTTCTGAGCACATAGCCAGGAGTAACCCCTGAGCATCAAACGGGTGTGGCCCAAAAACCAAAAAAAAAAAAAAAAAAAAAAAAAAAAAAAGATAATCTTTCTTTATTGATTATAGGTAGTAGTCTAGAAATGAATATGTTCAACTTGGAGAACTACATGCAGAATATAAAAGCAAAGAATTGACAAAGTAATACATATATGAAAGATAAATAGGCATTTCTATGAAATTTATTTTTGACATACTTGTGTTTTACAGTCATTCGGAGATCTTCTTAAACCTGAAAATGAGAAGAAAATTCATCTTACTACAATTTGTTCTTAAGCACATTGTAGGAATATAAATAGTTCAGGGGCCGGAGAGATAGCATAGTGGTGGGGCATTTGCCTTACATACAGCCAATTCAGGACAGATGTGGTTTGAATCCCAGCATCCCATATGGTCCCACGTGCCTGGCAGAAGTGATTTTTTTAAGCCAGTCAAATTGAGCAGTGGGAGGGGGGTTATATACCAACTTTTGTGATACTAACGTTAATAAGTTCTGACAAATCATTGCCATCAGACCAGCATGGAAGTGATTTCTGAGCACAGACCCAGGAATAACCCTTAAGCACTGCTGGGTGTAACCCAAAAACCACCTCCCCCCAAAAAAGGAATATAAATATTTCATGAGTAAAATAAGAGTTCCTCCAGAATTTATCAAGTTAAGCTAATAAAATTGATATGTAATTGATATTTTATAACTTAAAGATAGAATGTCTCAGTAGCAAAATCAGGAAGAACATGGTTGACTAGCTTGTTACTTTTTTTTTGTTGTTTGTTTGATTTTGGTTTTCGGATCACACCTGGCAGGCTCAGGGGTTACTCCTGGCTTTATGCTCAGAAATCGCTCTAGGCAGGCTCGGGGCACCATATGGGATGCCGGGATTCAAACCACCATCCTTCTGTGTGCAAGGCAAACACCCTACCTCCATGATATCTCTCCAGCCCCAGCTGTTACTTATTAAACAGTTTTATTTTTTGGCGGATTACCCCTAATAGTGCTCAATGGCTACTCTGTTCTGGGGCTCTGTACAAGGGCCATTGATCAGAAGTGACCCTTACTAGTGCACCATAACACTATAATACACCAAAACACCATAATCAGGGGACCACATGTAATGCCAAGGATTTGAACTAGGGTCACAGATAACACAGCTGCATGCAAGACAAGTTTCTTACCACCTGTACTGTCTCTTTAGGTTCCAGTGACAAGAGATCTTAATACCATACTCTTTCCATACTCTCTCCAGATCAAAGAAAACAGTAGCCTTAAAGATATGGAAGAGATGACTTAATAGACATATGTAAAGCTCTCTACTCCTAAAAAAAGTAAGTACATGATCTCCTCTAGTACTTACAGAATATTCTCTAGGATAGGTCACATGTTGTATCATAAAACAAATCTTCATAAAACCAAGAAAGTTAAAATCATATCAAGTATCTCTTAGTTTGATGTTGGAAATACGCCACAAATAGAAAGTTGGAAAAATTTAAACATTTGACAGTCAAATAACACACTATTAAATAACCATTGCATCAAAGGAGAAATCAAAATAAGAAAAGACTTATTGGGCCCAGAGAGATAGCACGTGGTGTTTGCCTTGCAAGCAGCCGATCCAGGACCAAAGGTGGTTGGTTCGAATCCCGGTGTCCCATATGGTCCCTCGTGCCTGCCAGGAGCTAATTCTGAGCAGTCAGCCAGGAATAACCCCTGAGCACCGCCGGTGTGGCCCAAAAACCAAAAAAAAAAAAAAAAAAAAAAAAAAAAGACTTATTGATACAAATGAGAATAAAGACACAAACTACCAGAATTATGTGACATGGAAAAGTGACATTAGGAGACATTTATAACATTATAGACATTCATAAAGAAACTAAACAAGCACAAATAAGTTGCTTAACCTCATACTTCTAGAAAAAGATTGACATAAGGAGCCTAAAGTAAGTAGGAAGTACTGTATTTTCTGGCATATAAGACGATCCCCTTCTTTTCCTCTTAAAGTATAGGGTTTGGGCTATATTCGTCTTATAAGACTACCTCTCTGGGGCTGGAGAGATAGCATGGAGGTAAGCATTTACCTTTCATGCAGAAGGTCATCGGTTCGAATCCCGGTGTCCCATATGGTCCCCCGTGCATGCCAGGAGCAATTTCTGAGTATGGAGCCAGGAAAAACCCCTGAGCACTGCCGGGTGTGACCCAAAAAACACAAAAAAAAAAAAAAAAGATTACCTCTCTTTTAATGCACACCAAATTGAAATTAAAAACCGTAAGAAAAGAGTAGAACCCTCAGAGGTTAATAGTATGTTTAATAAAGCTAGACTTTGGAGTGCCAACAATCATTTTAATTTGTCATTTGTAGTGAGTGACTGTGATTTTTTTTTTATTGTGATCTACACTGAGAGCAGGGAGAGGGGGCTCCTCCAAGAGCAGATGGCTGGAGTGCAGTGATTCATAGGACAGCTATAGGGAGACAGAGTGCCTCCTCTGTGTCCCATAAAAGCTGAACAGAGAACTGAGCACCAGAAAGCCACATACCAGCGATGACACCTGGTGGCTGGATGGGATGCAGCAATTGGTACCTCAGCTCCTCTGTGTGCCCTGAAAGATTAATCAGGACAAGCAGAGGACTGAGTGATGATGCCTGGCAGCTGGATGGGATGCAGTAGTAAGAGGGGGTGGATCACTTATCCCTGAAGCTGGAGTAAGTTTCAGCATGCCATATACCAGCCTATAAGAGGACGCCCGACTTTTAAGAAGAGTTACTTTTGGCTCTGCACTCAGAAGTTGCACCTGGCAGGCTCGGGAGCCATATGGGGGATGCCAGGGATTGAAACCTGGTCTGTCCCTGGGTCGTCTGTGTGCAAGGCAAATACCCTACCATATCAATTTCTTCCTTCTTCTTTTTTTTTTTTTTTTTTTTTTTTTTTTTTTGGTTTTGGGGCCACACCAGGCTGCGTTCATGGATTACTCCTGGGTAGCACTGAGGAATCGTTCTTGGTGGGCTCGGGAACCATCAGATGCCCGGATTAAACCCGGATAGCCATCTGCAAGGTGAACACTCTCCTTGCTATGTTATCACTCTGGCCCTCACCCCTGCCTTTTTGAAGGGGTTGTTTCCATAAAAAATCATCATCTAAGCTTCCTCTCCTCTCCTCTCCCCTCCTCTCCTCTCCCCCTCTCCTCTCCCCTCCCCTCCCCTCCTTTCCCCTCCTCTCCCCTCCTTTCCCCTCCCCTCCCCTCCTTTCCCCTCCCCTCCCCTCTCCCTCTCCCTCTCCCCTCCCTCTCTCTCCCTCTCCCTCTCCTCCCCTCCCCTCCCCCTCTCCTCTCCTCTCCTCCCCCCTCCCCTCCCCTCCCTCTCCCCTCCTCTCCTTCCTTCCCTCCTCCTTTCCCTTTCTTTCTTTCTTTCTTTTTCTTTCTTTTCTTTCTTTCTTTCTTTCTTTCTTTTTTCTTTCTTTCTTTCTTTCTTCTTTCTTTCTTTCTTTCTTTTCTTTCTTTCTTTCTTTCTTTCTTTCTTTCTCTTCTTTCTTTCTTTCTTCTTTCTTTCTTTTCTTTCTTTCTTCTTTCTTTCCTTCCTTCCTTCCTTCCTTCCTCCTTCCTTCCTTCCTTCCTTCCTTCCTTCCTTCCTTCCTTCTTTCTTCTTTCTTTCTTTTCTTTTTCTTTCTTTCTTTTTTTCTTTTTTCTTTTTTCTTTCTTTTTTCTTTTTCTTTCTTTCTTTCTTTGTTCTTTCTTTTTTCTTCTTCTTTCTTCTTTTCTTTCTTTCTTTCTTCTTTTTTTCCTTTCTTTCCTTCCTTCCTTCCTTCCTTCCTTCCTTCCTTCCTTCCTCCTTCCTTCCTTTCCTTCCTTCCTTCCTTCTTTCCTTCCTTCCTTCCTCCTTTCCTTCCTTCCTTCCTTCTTTCCTTCCTTCCTTCTTCCTTCTTCCTTCCTTCCTTCCTTCCTTTCTCCCTTCCTTCTCTTCTCCCCTTCTTCCTTCCTTCCTTCCTTCCTTTCTCCCTTCCTTCCTTTCTCCCTTCCTTTCTCCCTTCCTTTTCCTTCCTTCCTTCCTTCCTTCCTTCCTTCCTTCCTTCCTTCCTTCCTTCCTTCCTTCCTTCCTTCCTCTTCCTTCTTCCCTACCTTTTTTCCTTCCTTTCTCTTTCATTTTGATTTTATTTATTTGGGCCACACCCAGTGGTCCTCATAGGTTACTTCTGGCTCTGCACCCAGAAATTACTCCTAGAGGCTCAGAGGACAATATGGGTGCTTGGTATCGAACCTGGGTCAAACGTATGCAAGGTAACGTCCTACCCATTAAGCTATCACTCTGCCCCTCAACAGTGTTTCTTAAAGGCAGCATAATGTTGGGTTCAACTTCTAATTCATCCTGCCACTCTGTGTCTATTAATTGGTAAATTTAGTTCATTGATATTGAGATTATTGTGGTAGAGTTTTATTTCATCTTATTTATAAGTCTAGTGTATTTGTGAGATCCATCTTGTCTTTAAAGGTTAGTTCTTGTAAAGGTAATTTCTAGTCTATGAAACTTTTGTTTAGCCATGAAGTTGTGTATCTTTCCTTCAAATTTGATTGAGAGAGGGCCCAGAGAGATAGCACAGCGGCGTTTGCCTTGCAAGCAGCTGATCCAGGACCAAATGTGGTTGGTTCAAATCCCGGTGTCCCATGTGGTCCCCCGTGCCTGCCAGGAGCTATTTCTGAGCAGACAGCCAGGAGTAACCCCTGAGCACCGCCGGGTGTGGCCCAAAAAACCAAAAAAAAAAAAAAAAAACCCAAAAAAAATGTGATTGAGAGTATGGGTAGGTAAAGTATTCCCACTCATTTCATTGAAACTTTTTTTCTATATCCCATCATTATTTTGGGGCTTATAGAGTTTCAGTTGGTAAATATGCTGTAAACCATTTTTGGGAGGTTTTGATTTTTGAGTCACACCCGACAGCGCTCTGGGGTTACTCCTGGCTTTATGCTCAGAAATCACTCCTTGTAGACTTGGGGGACCATGTGGGATGCGGGATTTGAACCACTGTCCATCCTGAATCGGCTGCATGCAAGGCAAACATCCTACCTCTGTGCTATCTCTCCAGCTACTATGCTGTAAATCTTTTTTTTCTTCTTTATTTTGTTTGTTTGATTTTGGGGATTAGATTTTAATTGGTGTGTTTTTTTGATAATTTTTCATGCTGTAAAACTTAAGGACACTTCTTTGTAATCTTTTTTTGATCTTGCTGCCTTTCGTATTCTATCTATTATGCAGGAAGTCCATTTTTTATCCTCACAACATATCATTTTCCCAGCACCACCAGAGCACAGAACTGTAAATAATTTCTCAGCACTATTGAGTGTGTAACCCTCCTGCCAAAAAGAAACAACAATAAGACCCCAGAAAAATAAAGAACTAGAAAAAATGCTGAAATTAATATGGTAGTAATAACTAGAATATAAATAAATAAAACTGAAACCAAAATGTCATACAAAAAGATCACTTAGAAGCTGAAGTTTGGTTTGTTTGGTTGGTTGATTGGTTTTTGGGCCACACCCGGCGATGCTCAGGGGTTACTCCTGGCTGTCTTCTCAGAAATAGCTCCTGGCAGGCACGGAGACCATATGGGACACCGGGATTCGAACCAACACCTTTGGTCCTGGATTGGCTGCTTGCAAGGCAAATGCCGCTGTGCTATCTCTCCGGGCCCAGGGTTTTTTTTTTTTTTTAAACCTACATGAAGTAGTGCTTGAGGTCCAATTTTCGTATAGTTTTAGGGAGATATTTCACCTGAGAGAATTTAGTGTGATGTGATGTTGGGAACTGAAGCTAGGACTTGTTTATGCAAAATATGTGCTCCAGACCTTTGGACAATCTCCCCAATTCAAGAATAGTTTTTGTCTTTAGGGGCCTGAGTACAGTGGGTCACTTGTATTGCATGAAGCCAACCAATCCTAGTTTGATCCCTGGCATCTCATATCCTTTATGACATCCTTTATGACACCTGAGCACTGAGCCAGGAGTAAGTCCTGAAAACAACCAGGGATGGCTCTAAAAGAAAGAAATAATGAATTATTTTGGGGGTTTGGAGCGATAGCACAGTGGTAGGGTGTTTGCCTTGCATGCGACTGACCTGGGTTGAACCTGGGTCCAATTCCTGACATATGGTCCCTCGAGCCTGCCAGGGGCAATTTATGAGTGCAGAGCAAAGAGTAATCCCTGAGTGCCACAAGGTGTGATCCAAAAACCAAAAAAAAAGAAAAAAAAAGTATTATTTTGGTTTGTTTCTGTACCACATCCAGTGGTATTTGGGTATTTGGCTCTACACTCAGAAATTATTCCTTGTGGTGTTTGGGACAATGTCTATGGGATGTTGGAGATCAAACCATTGTTGGCCATGTGTAAGGCAAGTACGCTATCCACTGTACTATCTAGTCCCAAAACTATTTTAGTTAACTAAATTGAAGAAATGAAAGAGTAAGAATTACTGAAATAAAAGATTAAGTAAAACTACTATGAATATCTGTATGCCAACACGTAGAAGAAAAGGATAAATTCTTTGAATAATATAATCTCTCAGGACTGAATTGGAATAGATTGATTATAGGTACAGAAATTAAATCAGTGGGACTGAAGAGATAGGACAGCAGATAGGTCGTGCATGTGGGTGACTGGTCTCAGTACACAGAAGTGAAGACTGAGCACAGAGTCAGAAGTTAACCCAGAACGCTGCAAGGTCTGGAAAGGAAGAAAGAAAGGTGACAGGAGGAAGAGACTAAAAGAGAAAAAGGAAACGAGATAAAGAAGGAAGAAAAGAAGGAAAGAAATTTTTCCATCTCCTAACAGAATTCCAGGATGAGATGTGTTCACAGGTAAGTCTACCAGTCACAGATCTTCTGCACATCTTTTTCAAACTCTTTGAAAGAGGAGATTATACTTTAATCTCTCTTATGAGAACAGAATTACTCATGTCAAAACTAAATAAGCGCCTTCCCCTCTTCTGCCCCCGGCCTCCAGGCCTTCTGGGGTGGCAGCCCAGGCGGCCAGACAAGGTGGGTGTCGGGGGTCCCTCCTGGATGGGGTCCCAAGCTTTCCCCGCCCTTCCCCAGCACTAGGGTGGGAAGGGCACAGGGTGGAGGGCGGGCAGATCCTGGCTTCCGGCTTTCTCTCGATCCTCTCTTGAGCTGGAGCCTAGCTCTAGCTGGCATGGGGTTGGGGGAGACCCCTTGTGGAAGACCTTCTCCCTCCCACACCCCTTCAAAGCTCATTTTGACTCCTTAACTCTCTCTCTCATCCCCCCAAACATCACTAACCCACATTACTCTTTTTAACTTTAGTACTACTGCACAATCCTCATCACAGACCAAAGCCGTGCATTGTGTGTGACAACCCCAACTGTTTCAAAAGACATAAAATGGACACGTATGTCTTTAGAATATTTTGTGTTTTTCCCTGACAACTATAAGTCTTACTAAATACTCTCTTATACAGTGACGATTCTAACCACTTTTTATCTTCTCTTTATGAGCTGTTCAACAAGGAATTTTGGTGAAAGAGTCCCCCGGTTTAATGCTTATGATTGAACCATGTCATGGGGATTATTGGACTTGTTCTTATGTCCCCCATATGCACCAATAACGCCATGTGGCATTGCTCCTTTTTTGCATAGGCACATTAAAATGAGAAAATACTATACATACAAATAAGATCCTATCTAATAGAGATTGGAACACACAAATCTTGTAGTGCAAAGGGACCTTACACCCTGAACATTGACATAATGACCTGGCACAGGCCTCAGAAGAATGGGCATTCTTCATTCACCCCTGATCTAGAGAAGACATCCATGAAACATCCAGGTTTGTCTATAACATCACCTGGAAGCAATCCTCTACCACAGAAGACCCTACACTGCTCAGACATCGACCTGCTCAAAAGAGACTTCCCTTAACACTGAGAAGACTTAACAACAACAACAACGACCTGCTTACAGGACAGGGATTCCTGCATTGCCCTTTAATGGTGAGGTGAAGCGAGAGGACGCTCCTCATCCTGACTTCTATGTAGGATATGCAGATTCCAGGATCTTTAATAGAGAAACATGATATGAACAACAGAGACTGTATGAAAAGTGTGTTGGCACTATGGACAATGTCTTGGATTGGACAATCTAACTTGCCTGGAGCCTAGAGTTGGTCTTATGCCAGGAAACTTCAGGGGTAGGATCTCTTTGTATTTAGGCCAAGGTTATTCCTTTCCATGCCTCTCATATTTTGGTGGGCCTATGCAAACAACAATTGCCACTCTAACACCGTTTTTACTGTGCTCCTTTGACTCTAATCCTTAAAAAAAAACCCACTTAAAATTTGAGGTTAACTTAAGCTAATATGCATGTACTGGGAAATGTAAAAAATACTATGCCTCTAATTTTAAGGAGTTACGTAGGTTTTATGGCTTTTGATTGCCTTGTGTGCTGTTAAGAAATATTATAATGTGTTACAATCTGGGGACTTGAGGGACAAAGTAATTGTACATGGATTCTATTTTGTTTGTCTTAATGTTCTTTGGCTGAAAGTTCAAAGTTAAGATATCAGCAAGGGGACTTCTGAGAATTATGTTATGGGTGATTGTCCTTCCACTGTAACTTTACCTTGTCCTCTTTCTTTGCATCTTTGTTCTCATAATTAAAAATAAAAATTAAAAAAAAAGCTAAATAAGCACATCACAAATAAAGCCTTCTCTGTTGTTTTCACTCATTGAGATTTGTGGGCTTCTATGCAGCTTCTCCATCAAATTTGCTATTCTCCTACTGGACTGTCAGTACTGTGAAATTTGTAGGTGTTACGCAACTGCATATACCTCATGCTTGAGCTATGGAGCTAGGACAGATTTGGTGATTTGGTGGCTTAATGAGTTTCAGTTGTGTAAAAAAATAAAAAATATACATATTAAAAACAATGAGTTTCAGTTGTGGAGCTGGAGGATACCAGGCGTGGGTGGGGAAAGTAGAGCCTTCCCGATTCTGAGAAGAACCCAGAGCTCTAACTGGATTAATTCAACAGCTTGGTGTTTTTTTTCTCCACTTCTGTATTTTTATCTAAAGCTCTAAAAACACTAATTTGAACATATTTGCACCCTTGTTCTCATTGTCATTATTCATAGTAGTCAAGCTAAGAAAACAACTTACGAGCCCACTGACTGATAACTGAATTAAGATAAGATGTATATGTACACAATAATGATATTCAGCTATGCAAAAAAAAATTAAATCTTGCTGATTTGCTTGCAGCAATATGAAAGGACTGTTAGGGAATTATATTAAGTTAAACAGAAAATTAAATACACATTTATAATTTTACTCATATGCAGAAACAAAATGAATGAACAAATTAAACACGAAAATGAGGGCTGGAGCTATAGCACAGTGGGTAGGGAGTTTGCCTTGCATGCGACTGACCTGAATTCCATCCCCAGCATTCCATATGGTTCCCTGATCTCAACAAGAGTGATTTCTGAGTGCAGAGCCAGGAGTAGCCCCTGAGCACTGCCGGGTGTGACAAAACAAAAAACAAACAAAAAAACCCCAAAAAAACAAAAAATCATGTACTCAATGAACTATCTCCCCAGTTAAATAACCTTAATTTTTAAATATTGGGTTAAGAAATTTCCCTCTCGGCTCCATGAACACTTGTGCTCCTGGTATATAAATTTACATTGCCTACATTGTATTAGAAAATTTTTGCTATTATTTACTATATTATAGAATATTAAATGTTTCATTTTATGTTCTCTGTTAACAGAACAAATTTGTGAGTTAACAGTACTTTTCAGGACTGGAAAGATAGTACAGTGGGTAGGGTGCTTGCCTTGCACATGGCTATTCCAGATTTGATCCCTAGTATCCCATATGCTTTTCTAAGCCCACCAGGAGTGATTACTGAATGAAAATACAAGAATAAGCTCTGAGTATAGCCAAGTGTGCACCAAAACAAAATGAAAAATAGCAGTATTTTTGACTATGGAACTTTAATTTTATCTGATAAAATTGGACTGCTCCTGTGAATTCTTTCAGCTTATAAAAATTCAGTTTGCTGGGCCCGGAGAAATGGCACAGCAGTGAGGCATTTGCCTTACATGTGGCCAACCTGGGAGGGACCTGGTTCAATTCCTGGCATCCAATATGGTCCTCCAATCAGCCAGGGGCAATTGCTGAGTGAAGAGCCAGAGGTAACCCCTAAGTGCCACTGGGTGTGGCTCAAAATCAATCAATCAATAAATAAAGTTAGAAAAATTTACGGGCCAGGAGAGATAGCACAGAGGCGTTTGCCTTGCAAGCAGTCGATCCAGGACCAAAGGTGGTTGGTTCGAATCCCGGTGTCCCATATGGTCCCCCGTGCCTGCCAGGAGCTATTTCTGAGCAGACAGCCAAGAGTAACCCTGAGCACCGCGGGGTGGGGCCCAAAAACCAAAAAAAAAAAAATTTTTAGTTTGTTTAGTTTAGAACTTTAAGAATGTGGAACCATATGACCAATGAAATTATTCTCTCCAAATTCTTTTGGTGTATCTTGGGATATACAAAGTACTGAATAAATCTCAAAATGTGCTTAAGTATGTGTGTGTGTGTGTGTGTGTGTATGATAACTTCATTTAAGACCATGCTTCTGAATTATGATATTGTCTTTCTTCATTGTTGTGTTGTAGTACAATAATAAATTCTTAAGGATAGAATTCAAAGTGGATCTATCTAATATTAAATTAGATTTCATGGTATTATAACTGTTATTTGGTTATTTGGGGTGAGGAGGAGGGAGTGAAGGTAACTCCAGGCTGTGCTTATTCCTGGCATTGGACAAAGAATGATCTAGGGATTACTCCTGGCAAGCTCAGGGGACCTTATGAGGGACTGATGATCAAACAAACCTAGGTCGTCTTTGTATAAGGCCATGTTTACTAACCTAGTGAACTCTCTCTCTCCAGCCCCTGTTTCTCTCTGCTCTTATTTCAGGAGAAACAGCTGCAGCCCTATTAAGAGAAACACTAAAAGACCAATGTTGGATTTACCTTTGTTAATTTATGCCTATATTAATCTAACCACATCAAGCATAAACTCTGATGCTACAAAAGAGTCAAGTTTAGGAAGCAAAGGCATATGACTTGAAAGGGTTGGGGAGATTGTGCATAGGTAGGGTGCTTATTTTGTATGCAGCTTACATGGGATCAATACTTGGCACCCCATATAGTCCCAAGGAATGCCAGGAGTGATTATTGAGTGTATAGCCTGGTATGTAGAGCCAGGGCCACACTCACCTATTTTCAAGTGAGTGAAACTTATGGGGCAACAGACTTTTATGGCCCCTGGCCAGCCATAAGTGAGCTACTGTCCCTTTAAGGGTAAAGATGTCAGTTACCAGTAGCCCACAGAATGAACTACCCCAGGCTGAAGTGCTAGGGGGCCCGAGGAGGCTCTGCCACCACCACCCCTGCGGGATTGCTCCTGCTGGATGGTCCCTGCCTGATTGTTGGAGAGACTTTACTAGACTCTTGGCATCTGCCACCTTTTGTTGAACCTCTCCTATTGTTTGGGACCTACTAGTAACATGACTGAACACTCTAAGTTGACAGTGTCCCTAGACCTTAACTTACCGTGACTGAATAGATGAAAGAGATTTTCTGAAAGTAGATTGAATATCTAACTGTAGCAGCATAGGAGTATCTGGGTACCCTCCCAGTTGGGCCCAGAGTAAATTTAATGATGTTTTCTCTGTTATTGGGTAGCTTGATGTGGAAAGATCAGCATTCCAAATGGCTTCCATCTGGTCTTCTTGTCTAGAGAATTAAAAAGCATTTATTGGAGGGGCCAGAGTGATATAGCACAGCAGCAGGGTGTTTGCCTTGCACGCATCCAACCTGAGATGGACCCGGAATCAATTCCCGGCATTCATACGGTCCCCTGAGCCTGGCAGGAGGAATCCCTGAGCACCACTGAATGTGCCTCCCCTCCAAAAAAAAAAAAACAAACCACTCATTGGAAGCATTAAAGTTTTCGTAAGCTCCATAGAAAATCAAAATACAGTTAATGTTCTCCTCTCTTTATTAATCCCTTTTTATCACCACTCTTTCTACCTGGAACTAAGGAACATTAGGTATCTACACCTTAAGAGATAAAAAAAAATAAGGGGAGAGGGAATAAAGAGATAAATAAAAATATTAGAACTTGCTTAAATAATTGCAAAGTTGCTTTTCCATAACTGCACCTAGCAAAAATAGGTTAAGTCTTAAAACTACCATCTAAAAACTACTAGCTTCGTGGAGTATAGAGGTTATAAAGGCCATTTGTCAGGACAGACTCTGGTTTGATTCCTGACATCCCATATAATTCCCCCATGACTGCCAGGAGCGATTTCTGAGCGCAGAACGAAGAGTAACCTCTGAGTGCAGCCAGTTGTGACCCAAAAACCAAAAACCAAAAAAAAAAAGGCCATTTGCTCTATAACAATTATTTTCTCTTTCCTTCCTAAAAGCTCCTTTTGTGGAGGAGGCACAACCACTTGTATTTAGTGCTTACTTCTGGATTTGTGCTCAGAGATCACTGCCTTTGGGGCTCTGGGAACCATATTATAGTGCCTGAAGTCAAACCTGGGCAAACACCCTACCCATTGTACTATTTTCTCAAGCCCCAAAGCTCCTAACTTACATGGCTTCACATTTTTAAAGAAACTCAAAATTAAATATTAAATATCTACATAGAGAATATGTAAATAAGTATATTGCTAGCTTATTAGAAGTTAACTAAGAATTTATTAGGTAAGAAATTGTTAGCTAAAAAAAAAAAGACATTTTTAGTTAAGTTAGAATTTGGGGCCAGAGAGATAGCGCAGTGGTAAAGAGTTTGCCTTGCATGCCGCTGACCCAGGTCAGACCTGGATTCAATTCCCAGCATTCCATATGGTACCCTGGGCCTGCCAGGAACAATTTCTGAGCACAGAGCCAGGAGTAACTCCTGAGAATCAGGGTGTGCCCCCCCAAAAGTTAGAATTTCCACTGCAGGGACCTGTTGAGATAAAACAGCATAGCATGTAAGGTAATTCTTGCATGCAACTGAGCCTGGTACAATACCAAATACCACATATGGTACTTTAAGCACCACCAGGAGTGATCTCTGAGTACGAGCCAGAATTAAGCACTGAGCACATCAAGGTGTGGCCCCAAAACAAAGACAAACAAAATAAACCCAAATCTAGAGGATTTCTGGTTTATTTATTTATTTATATTTATTTGTTTGTTTGTTTTTTTGGGTCACACCTGGCATTGTTCAGAGGTTACTCCTGGCTGTCTGCTCAGAAATAGCTCCTGGCAGGCACGGGGGACCATATGGGACACCGGGATTCGAACCAACCACCTTTGGTCCTGGATCGGCTGCTTGCAAGGCAAACGCCGCTGTGCTATCTCTCCGGGCCCGGTTTTTTGTTTTTGTTTTTAAATATGAAACACTTAATGAATTTGCGTGTCATCCTTACAGGGGCCATGCTAATTTTCTCTGTATTGTTCCAATTTTAGTATATGTGCTGCCGAAGTGAGCACCTGTTTCTGTTTTTGTTTTGGGTCCCACCCAGAGGTTTTCAAGGCTTACTCCTGGCTCTGCATTCAGGAATTACTCCAGGTGATGCTTGGGAAACCATATGGGATGCCAGAGATTAAAAATGCGTTGGTTGGGGCTGGAGAGATAGCATGGAGGTAAGGCATTTGTCTTGCATGCAGAAGGATGGTGGTTCGAGTCCCAGCATCCCATATGGTCCCCCGAGCCTGCTAGGAGCGATTTCTGAGCGTAGAGCCAGTAGTAACCCCTGAGCGCTGCCGGATGTGACCCAAAAACCAAAAACCAAAAAAAAGAAGAAGAAAGGATTGGCTGCGTGTACGGCAAAAGCCATACCCACTATACTCTCTCTGGCCCCTAGTTTTGAGTTTTTATTGCATCATATTTCAATTGTGGAAAGGAAGCTCCTGGGCAGAAAATTAAAGCATTAGATTCCATACATCATCTGAAATTTAAAATTAGTATTTTTTTAAAATTTTTTTACTTACCTAAATCCCTTGAGTGTATCGTATTGTCTAACCTCTTTCATAAGTTCTTCTGGGAATTGTTTTTGGGCAAGTTTGCTAGGTGCTTTGGTCACAGGTGTCTGCTTTTTGATGATGATCAAGGGAATGGGTAGACTAAGATTCAATCCATATATCTCTCGGAGCTAAATGAAAATTCAGAAAAAGAAACTGGAATGATAGCACAGGGAATAGGGCATTTGCCTTGCACAGTCTTACTCTGGTTTGATCTCCAGCATCCCATATGGTCCCCCCAAGCCTGCCAGGAATAACCCCTGAGAGCCACCAAGTGTGGCCCCAAGACCAAAAAGGTCAATTAAAAAAAAAGAATTCTGAGTTTTCCTTACACTTAACTATATTTTTTTGTTTATCTGCTTTGTTTAATTGTCCTCAGGGGCTGGCTACTTTTGGCGCTTTAAGAGAGCCAAAAGGTCTTCTATTTAGTTAGTTTCAAGATGTCTTAATGACTTAGTTTTAAACCAAATTATCTGAGGCAGAACCAGTATCTTGACTACCATCTTGATACAATGTAGGTTACATATTGCTATACTTTTCTCCTCCTCCTTCCCCTTAATTGTACCATTATATCTACTTCAAGATCTAGTTTTTTCTTGTCTTTCTTTCTTTTCTTTCTTTCTTTCTTTCTTTCTTTCTTTCTTTCTTTCTTTCTTTCTTTCTTTCTTTCTTTCTTTCTTTCTTTCTTTCTTTCTTTCTTTCTTTCTTTCTTTCTTCTTTCTTTCTTTCTTTCTTTCTTTCTTTCTTTCTCTTTCTTTCTTATCTTTCTTTTTCTTTCTTTCTTTCTTTCTTGTCTTTCTTTTTCTTTCTTTCTCTCTTTCTTTCTTTTTCTTTCTTTCTTTCTTTCTCTCTTTCTTTCTCTTTCTCTCTCTTTCTTGTCTTTCTCTTTCTTTCTTTCTTTCTTTTCTTTCTTTCTTTCTCTCTCTTTCTTTCTCTCTCTTTCTCTCTCTTTCTTTCTCTCTCTTCCTTTCTTTCTTTCTTTCTTTCTTTCTTTCTTTCTTTCTTTCTTTCTTTCTTTCTTTCTTTCTTTCTTTCTTTCTTTCTTTCTTTCTTTCTTTCTTTCTTTCTTTCTTTCTTTCTTTCTTTCTTTCTTTCTCTCTCTCTCTCTCTCTCTCTTTCTTTCTTCTTTTTCTTTCTTTCTTTCTTTCTTTCTTTCTTTCTTTCTTTCTTTCTTTCTTTCTTTCTTTCTTTTCTTTTGTTTTTTTTTTTTTTTTTTGATTTTTGGGTCACACCCAGCAGCGCTGGGGTAACTCCTGGCTCTATGCTCAGAAACCGCCCCTGGCAGGCACAGGGGACCATATGGGATGCCGGGTTCTTTCTTTTCTTTCTTATCTTTCTTTCTTTCTTCTTTCTTTCTTTCTTCTTCTTTCTTTCTTTCTTCTTCTTTCTTTCTTTTTCTTCTTTCTTTCTTTTTTCTTTCTTTCTTTTCTTTCTTTCTTTCTTCTTTCTTTCTTTCCTTCCTTCCTTCCTTCCTTCTTTCTTTCTTTCTTTTTTCCTTCCTTCTTTCTTTTTCTTTCTCTTTCGATCTTACTTTCTTTTCTTATTTTCTCTCTCTCTTTCGTTCTTTCTCTTCTTTCTTTCTTCTCTTTCTTTCTTTCTCTTCTTTCTTTCTTTCTTTCTTTCTTTCTTTTTCTTTCTTTCTTTCTTTCTTTCTTCTTTCTTTCTTTCTTTCTTTCTTTCTTTCTTTCTTTCTTTCTTTCTTTCTTTCTTCCTTCCTTCCTTCCTTCCTTCCTTCCTTCCTTCCTTTCTCTTTCCTTTCTCTTATTATTATTATTGGATTTTGGATCACACCCGGCAGTGCTCAGGGTTATTTCTGACTCCACGCTCAGAAATCATTCCTGGCAGGCTCAGGGGACCATATGGGATGCCGGGATTCGAACCACTATCCTTTTGCATGCAAGGCAAACACCCTACCTCCAGGCTATCTCTCCGGCTCCTTTTATTTTATTTTATTGGATCTAGTTTTCTTGACCCTATTTGTTCTCTGAAATGCTCTAGATACTATGATTTCTATTAGACCATTCAGACACTGCCAACTCATTTTGCTTTGCTACATCTGCATTGACTATACTATCCATGTCAATACACACACACACACACACACACACACACACACACACACGTGCCTGTGCCTGTCAGGAGTGATTCCTGAGGTAGAACCAGAGTAACCCGAGTATCTCCGGTGTGACTCCAAAACCAAAAAAACACAACAAACAAGATGTCTTTGATTTGGATCAAACTATAATGAGGAATATTTCCCTACCTCTAAAGTAAAAGTAGGGGCCCAAGAATAACACAGCAGTGGGGGTTTGCCTTGCATGTGGCCAACTCGGGAGGACCTGGTTGATTTCCAGCATCTCATATGATCTCCCAGCCTACCAGAGGCGATTTCAGAGTGCAGAGCCAGGAGTGACCCCTGAGTGCCACTGGGTGTGGCCCAGAAACTAATCAAAGAATCAATAAATAAAGTTAAAAAAATAAAGTAGCAAGTAAATTAATATATAAATTAATTTAGGAAAATAAAAAGCTATATAAAAATATTAAAGTTCCTAGAACTCCAGCTTATTATATTACCCTTACCACAAGTTCCCATAGCGAATAAGTCTATTCTCAGCTCTATACCTTTTTGGAAGGTCCTGAAAAATACTCCTGATTATCACAGAAAGAACTTTGAGATGTATAGATCAGTGTCAGAGTTTTACAAGATGACCTATATCTGGTGCTTTGTAAGCATGTTACTCATGAACTGATAATATCAAAAATGACTTCTAATAGTTTTGAGTAAAGAAGCAATCACCAAGAATCTGTTGATATGTAATGAAGAGGAGTTACATTTATTTCTAGAGACTGGCAGATTGAGTTATCTAGACAGAAGTGGATCATATCTAAGATTTTACTAATATTTTTTTACCTAGATTCTAGCCAGTATTCCTACTTATAGTTTAGGAATTTACTGGGGTCATGAGCTGAACAGTGAATACCCAAAGTATATGTTTATTGAGAACCTGTGAATGTGGATTTATTTGAAAAAAAATGTTATTTGCTCTTGAGATGAGATTATTCTGGATTAACCAGGTGAGTCCTAAATATGAACCCTGAGACCTCTAGGAGTACAGAATCAGGTATGCCCTGAGCAATCAAAAGAAGGAAAAAGAAAAGGAAAATCTAAAACTGTTCTGGCAAATTAAGATTTATTTATTTATTTATCTATTTATTTATTTATTTATTTTGTTTTTTCGGTCACATCCAGCAGTGCTCAGGGGTTACTCCTGGCTCTACACTCAGAAATCGCTCCTGGCAGCTCAGGGGACCATATGGGATGCCGAGATTCGAACCACCGGCCTTCTGCATGCGAGGCAAAGGCCTTACCTCCATGCTATCTCTCCAGCCCCCAAATTAAGATTTATATGAGACAGAAAAGACAATAAATATTGGAAAGGTCGTAGGCAGAGATTGGAATTTCAAGCCAAGGAAAAACAAGGATTGTCTACAAGTCTTCCTAAAGTGCCCATCTCCACCCCACAAGGGGTGCTGGAATGATTTAGAAGACAGTAGCTCTCAGGTGCAATTGATGTACTTTCTGTTTGTTTGATTTAAAAAAAGGTTGATTTTCAGAGGATACTGGTAATTTCTTTTCTGAAAAGGTGGAGGAGATAGGTCAAATAAGTCTGAGAACCTCTGAATCAAGGCTAGAGGCATGATACAAATTTTTTCCTCAGGGAGTCCAGAAGAAACCAATACATTAATTTAATGAACTGATCTCCAGAACTGTGGGATAATACAATCTGGGCCATAAAGGTTGTAGTGATTTCATCAGCTTATGGAAATAATAATGTACATATCTCCAAGTGAATGTTATTTTCAAAGCTTACCACTTTGGGTCCCCGTCCCTCACAGGCCCAGCACAGTGGGAAATTAAATAGAAAACATTACCTGATTAAATGTGTGTACCATTTCTCTTAGGCACAGATCCTTTTTTTGCTCTAAGATTTTTGCTTCTTGGTCCAGACCTGCATCACTTTTTTTAGGTAGTCATCAATTCTGCTCAGCATTACACTGAGATCCCTAATCTCATAACCTTTCCCAGTATTTCGGATGGCTTTCATTCTTTTGATGATATTGTTTCTTGAAAAAATTAAAAGATGTTAGTAGATTTTTTTGATATATCTAAGAAAAAGAACATAATTAGATAGTTATGTTTTTCATCTTATCCTTAGTATGTAAGGAGGAATGAGTTAGACGTAGGAGACTTATTTAAAGTTTCTTTTTTTTTTGGGGGGGTCACACCCAGCAGTGCTCAAGGGTTACTCCTGGCTCTATGCTCAGAAAACACTCCTGGCAAGCTCGGGGACCATAAGGAATGCTGGGATTCAAACCACCATCCTTCTGCATGCAAGGCAAATGCCCTACCTCCATGCTATCTCTCTGGCCTCAATTTAAAGTTTATTTTTGGGGGGGCACACCTGGCGGTGCTCAGGGTTACTCCTGGCTGTCTGCTCAGAAATAGCTCCTGGCAGGCACCGGGGACCATATGGGACACCGGAATTCAAACCAGCCACCTTTGATTCTGGATCGGCTGCTTGCAAGGCAAACACCACTGTGCTATCTCTCCGGGCCCATTTAAAGTTTCTTAATCTGTTTTTTTATTGTCAAAAATATTTATAATTGGGGGCCGGGCGGTGGCGCTAAAGGTAAGGTGCCTGCCTTACCTGCGCTAGCCGGACCACGGTTCGATCCCCGGCGTCCCATATGGTCCCCCAAGCCAGGAGCGACTTCTGAGCGCATAGCCAGGAGTAACCCCTGAGCGTCACCGGGTGTGGCCCCCCCAAAAAAAAACAAAAAAAAATATATTTATAATTGGACCCAGAGTGGTGGCGCAAGTGGTAGGGCATTTGTCTTACTAGCGCAAACCTAAGGACTGACTGCGGTTCGATCCCCCGTTCCATATGCTCCCCCAAGCCAGGAGTAATTTCTGTGCACATAGCCAGGAGTAACTCCTGAGCGTCACTGGGTGTGGCCCCCCATATATTTATAATTATCACATTTTATTAATTATTCAGTATTTTAACATATTGTATTGTTTATTATTTTAATATATTCAAGTTTAAAATATATGTTTATAAGAAATACTAGCTTGGGGGAAAGGTAATATTTATTCATTCAACAACTTTGGGTGGGTCCACACCAGCAATGCTCAGGGCTTCCTCCAGACTACTCTCAGGGATCGCTCTTATCTGTATCAAAGGAACCATATATGGTGCCAGGAATTGAATACTGGTTGGCTGCTTGCCAAAAAAGTACTATCACTTTGGGCCTTAAATGATTTTTTTTATCCCTACAAAACATATAGCAGGTATTTGATACAATTGAAAAGTATTATGTCCTTGTCTAAAAAGTTATGAGAAGTCAGAACGAGAGACCAAAAATGAACTGTGCCCAAGAGGGAAGAAAATAAATGAAAAAAGAATATCAAGATGCTATTTAAGAAAAAAGTTTAGGGCCAGAGTGATGGCACAGCGGTAGGGCATTCCTTGCACGCAGCTGGACCTTGGTTCTATCCCCGGTGTCCCATAAGTTCCCCACCACCACCTCCCTCCCTGAGCCAGGAGCAATTTCTGAGCACATAGCCAGAAGTAACCTGAGTGTCACAGGGTGTGGCCTGAAAAAAAAAGAAAAACAGTATAATTCTACTTATTTAAGTTTCTAGTGCCATTTATGTAGGTGATTCGTTTTTTGTTTTTTTGTTTTGTTTTGTTTTGTTTTTTTGGTTTTTTTGGTTTTAGAGTCACACCCGGCAGCGCTCAGGAGTTACTCCTGGCTCTATGCTCAGAAATCACTCCTGGCAGGCTTGGTGGACCAAATGGGATGCTGGGATTCGAACCACCATCCTTCTGTGTGCAAGGCAAACTCCCTGCCTCCGTGCTATCTCTCCGGTCCGAGTTAGGTGATTCTTGACAATTGCAACTATAAGATGTGTGAGCACTGTGACCAGGAATGTGAACACTTTGTCAAGTGTGTTAGTACCATGGCCTGATGTATAAAACCTGGTGAGCATCACAACTAATCAGATGAAGCACGGCAGTCAGCATGTGTCTGACCCCTACTTATTACATCAATAGCCATAATAAAGGGCAGAAAGGGGGTAGATAAAAAGTAATAAGGTAAAATAAAATTTCCTACTTAGGGGCCCAGAGAGATAGCACAGTGGTAGGGCATTTGCCTTGCATGTAGAAGGACGGTGGTTTGAGTCCCTGCATCCCATATGGTCCCCCGAATCTACCTGGAGTGATTTCTGAGCATAAAGCCAGGAGTAACCCCTGAGCACTGCCGGGTGTGACCCCCCCCAAAAAAAAATAAATTTTCTATTTAGAGTTGAGCATTGATTCAATGTTAGAGTACCTGCCTCAAAGTGTTTGAGGCCCTGGATATGAGCTGGGGGTGGGGGTGATATTTTATCTCAGAGCCTATTCCTGTCGCTGAGTACTCAAAGATCTACTCCTGGTGTGCTTGGAAAGCCATGTGGTGTGAAAGATTAAACCATTTACATAAAGTTAAGTGTCTAAACACCTGTACTAGCACTCTAGCCCTCTAGATTTTATCTTTATTTCCACTGCTCAAATTATAATTCTGTATCTAGAAACATAGGTATTTGAACCTTTCTACTTTTTGTTTCCATTTATATCTCACTTTTTTTTTTTTTTTTTTTTTGGTTTTTGGGCCACACCCGGCGATGCTCAGGGGTTACTCCTCGCTGTCTGCTCAGAAATAGCTCCTGGCAGGCACAGGGGACCATATGGGACACCGGGATTCGAACCAACCACCTTTGGTCCTGGATTGGCTGCTTGCAAGGCAAACACCGCTGTGCTATCTCTCCGGGCCTATATCTCACTTCTGTTGATATAAAACATTGTCCCTTACATGAACAATTTTTGCCCCCAACTGGTGCTCAAGATACTAGGGATACTAACTGTGATTGTTTAGTCAACAAGGTAGGCAATTAATTGTGAGGGCCCAAGGATGCAATGCTGTGATGGCTCTGTAGTGCCAGGGATTACCTGGGCCATCTAGCAGTACTCAGGACCTATCAAGACCTGGGGATCATTTGGTGCCAGGGATAGATATGAATCAGCTTTATGCAAGGTATGCATGAGGAGGTAAATAAAAAGTACTAAGAAGGGTTGGAGAGAACACAGAGGTAGGGCATTTGCCTTGCATGCAGTCAACCTGTGAGGTACCCGGTTCGATTCCTGGCATCCCATATGGTCCCGAAGCCTGCCAGGGACTATTTATGACTACAGAACCAGGAGTGACTCCTGAGCGCCACTGGGTGTGACCCAAAAACCAGTCAATAAATAAAGTTTTAAAAAAAAGTAATACGATAAAATAAAATCTCCTATCTAGGGTTGAGCATATAATCAGCATAGAGGCATTTCTATGTATTCAGTCCCCAGAATATCTTTTTTAGTACTTAATTAAAATCATTATTGAAGGAAAGGTGCTTTGTATTTATAATTTCAGAGCATTTAATTAAGTCAGTCATTGCGCTAAAACCTTTATTTTGATAATTAATCCATTACTTATTTTTGTTTCTTTTTCTTTTTGGGGCCACATCCAGTGATCTTCATGCCTTACTCCTGTCTGTGCTCCGGTATCAGCCCTGGTAGGTAGGCTCTTGAGATCATATGTGGTGCCCAGGATCGAACCAGGGTCGGCCATATGCAGACAAGAGTCCTACCCTCTATAGTATCATTCCTTCCCCCTAAATATATGCTTCAAAATAAGCTTCCTAGTATCACTTCCATTTCTAAAATGCCTGAGAGGCTGAGATTATTCCTATTAGCACAGTCAATTCTATCCTGAAGACTCTAGAGACCCCATTGTCATTCTTTTCTACTCTCAATTCCTAGAACAGGTCCTCACCCTTAATTTCCATGATAAACTCAAATTATTTAACATACATGATTGACTATGAACATCCCTTGCACCCCATATGGTTTCATGAACCCACTAGAATTGATCTCTGAGTGCAGAGCCAGGAGTAAGTCCTGAGCACCACCAAGTGTGGACCAGAAAAAAACTAACAAAAAAGAAAACAGCTTACATTACTTTTCCTAAATCATTTCACTCTCTCAGCACATTCTTTTAGTGGGCCTAGGTTTGAGCAGCTAGCTACTTCCCTCCATTTATTTCTGTACCCAAACAAAAGTCTCAAATGATGCTCTTTCCTTCCTATACCAAGTTGACTATAGACTTGGCTAGCCTGGTGTACTGCTGGGTGTGGCCAAAAACCAAAATAAATAAAGTCAAGTAAACGCATGTCCTGGGCTAGAGAGAAAGCTCAACAAGTTCCACATGCACTACATGTGGGAGGCCAAGGTTCAATTCCACAGCAGCTCATGGTCTCCTATCAGGGATCACTCTCAAGTACAAAGCCAATAATAATCACACATTGCAGAGTGTGGCTTAAACAGAACACAAGCACACACAGACA
Source organism: Suncus etruscus (assembly GCF_024139225.1). NCBI lineage: Eukaryota > Metazoa > Chordata > Mammalia > Eulipotyphla > Soricidae > Suncus > Suncus etruscus. The sequence goes on from NC_064858.1 coordinate 76,447,216, forward strand.
CACACACACACAGGTGCCCAGAGGGTCCGGAAGCAATAGCATAGTGTGTAGGGCATTTGCCTTACACGTAGCTGACCCAAATTTTATCCCTTTGAGCATTGCGGGGTTTGGCCCAAAACAAACTAAACAATCTGAAAAAAAAATCTGAAAAAGATTGTCCTGTGACATGCAAATTGTAAAGTGTGACAATCTTTCCCTAAAAGAAGCCACTTTCAGGGGTCGGTGAGGTGGCGCTAGAGGTAAGGTGTTCTGCCTTGCAAACGCTTAGCCAAGGAAGGACCGCCAGTTTGATCCCCGGCGTCCCCATATGGTCCCCCAAAGCCAGGGGCAATTTCTGAGCTATTAGCCAGGAGTAACTTCTGAGCACTCAAATGGGTGTGGCCCAAAAAAACCCAAAAAAACATAAAGGAAAGCTCTTTCTAATTGGTTGTTATTGTGCGGTTATTTCTGTTCTTTATTTATACAAAGAAAGTGACTAAATTTATTAGAACAAACTGATTTTAAAAGAAATTAATATTACTATAATTACTTGGTAGAATTTGGATAATGATGGAGAGAAAAATATTTTTAGTAACATTCTTTTTTTGTATATTTTTGGGTCACACCAGGTAGTGCCCAGAGGTTACTCCTGGCTCACTACTCAGAAATCGCTTCTGGCAGGCACAGGGGACCATATGGGGTGCTGGGATTCAAACCACCATTGGTCCTGGGTCGGCTGCTTGCAAGGCAAATGCCTTGCTATCTTGTGCTATCTGTCCGGCCCCCTTCAGTAACATTCTTTTGTGAATGTCAGATTATATCTACTTAATCATTTTTATTGTTATTTTTTATCATTTTTGTTAATTAAATTAGTTTTTCTAGGGATTTGGACAGGGTCTCACACATACAAAATTAGTGTTTCATTACTGAGCTACATCCCTGACACTGCTTAACCATTTTAAATGCTTCTCCTCTTTATTTGTTTAGCCTTCGTGTGTGTGTGTGTGTGTGTGTGTGTGTGTGTGTGTGTGGTGTGTGTGGTTTTCGGGTCACTCTGGCAGTGCTCAGGGATACTCCTGGCTCCATACTCAAAAATTGCTCCTGGCAGTCACGGGGACCATATGGGATGCTGGGATTTGAACTGATGACCTTATGCATGAAAGGCAAACGCCCTCTACATCCATGCTAATCTCTCCAGCCCCAAATGCTTTTCCCTTTTAACCATAGAGATAGTACAGAGTATAAGGCTTGCATGTGGCTGACCCAGGATTGACCTCCCCACACCAACATGGTCCTCTTGAAATACAGCAAGGTGGATGTGACCCCAAACACCAAAACAAACAAAATTCCAAAAATGAATTGAAAGCTTTTAGTATGCACACATTAAAGCTATGGCTGACTTGTAAATTAACCTCTCTTCCCCCTTGCTTTCCTAGACTATCTGGTATCACTCGGTCTGCTCATTTATGTAAATAGACAGCATTAAATTCACATTTCAAAACAAAAACAAAACTTAACTTAGGACTTATACTGTTGCAAATCCAAAATCTTTGAGAGCTTACACATAATGATTACAAATGTAAAAGAAATCCATTTAAGATGGTCAGCCCCCAACCTAAGTTAATTATTATGAGATATAGATCTACAATATATTCATCTTTTAGGATTTTTGGTAAAATTATAGAATATGTCAGTTAGGGTGTTAAATCCAATGCTTTTGTTTTCTTTTTCTTTTTGGTTTTTTTGGGCCACACCGGACAGTACTCAAAGGTTACTTCCTTCTGGCTTTGCGCTCAGAAATCACTCCTGGCAGGCTTGGGGGCCACATGGGATCCCTGGGATCAAACCCGGGTTTGAACCAGGTCAGCACACTGCAGCAAACACCCTACTGCTATGCTTTCACTCTGCCCCCGCTGTAAATTTTATTTATTTTTATTTTTTTAACTTTATTGATTGATTTTGGGGGCCACACTCAGTGGCGTCAGGGGTTACTCCTATCTCTGAGCTCAGAAATCGCTCCTGGCAGGCACGAGGGATCATATGGGATACTGGGAGTCGAACAGGGTTCATCCGGGGTTGGCCATGTGCAAGGCAAATGCCCTAACTGCCCCCTGCTATCTCTCCAGTTCCCACCACCACCACACCAAAAAAAAGTTTTAATTTTGTTTGTTTGCTTGGTTTGTTTTTTAGGCCTCATTGGTGAAGCTCAGGGGTTACTCCTAGCTCTGACTCAGAATCACTCTTGACTTGGGGATATATGGGATCAAACCAGGTCCATCTGGGTCAGCCGCGTTGCAAGGCAAACGTCCTATTGCTGTGCTATCAACTCTGCCCCCCCCAATAAATTTTAATAAAAATAAAAATGAAGAAATAAAAAAGTTGTCATTTCCCCCCAAAGTATAAAAATTCAATATCTATAGATGGAAATCATTCATACTTTAAGGAATTAAGGTGGAGAAATAGTACAGTGGGTAGGATACTTGTATAGCATTTCTACAGACATTATCCATCTACCTGTTCCTTCCCCCACCATTACCACATATAGCTCTGCAAAAACCTCCAGGAGTGGATGTGTGACCCCTGGAGCATGAGCACTGCTGGTGTGACCAAAAAACAAAAACCAAATAAACATAAATACATATAATATAGTAGGAGAATAAACTATGCCCAAAGACAAAACAAAAAGATGAGACCAAACAAGATAGCTCAGTGATAGGGCGTTTGCCTTGCATGTGGGCGACTCAGGAGGGACCCAGTTCGATTCCCCGGGTACCAGGTGGTCACCCTGGCCTTCGAGGGGTGATTGCTGAGTGCAGAGCAGGAGGACTGACCCCTGAGAGCTTCGCTGGGTGTGGCCAGAAACAAATCAATGAATCAATCAATCAATAAATAAAGTTTAAATAAAAGGGGGTGGGGAAAAAGACAAAAACAGCGAAGAACTCATCCAACTGATCCTGAGTAGGAAGTTCTGCCACTAGTGGGTGTGGGAAGTAATGAGGAGGAATAGGTCAGGAAAGGGACCACTCCAAAATGGAAAGTGGTCACTCTGGACATGGACTAGAATCTGAAAGGAGATAAAGCGATATACATGATATCCTATCATAGGAGCAAAGTAAACCCACATGCTTCACAGGGAAAAAGGAAAAAATGGAGGCAGAGAAATAGTATTAGCAAAAAAGTCATTAACTATGCAAAGAAAACCAAAGATCAATATGATTTATTCTAGCAATGATAATTAATAGGATTGATCATAGTAGTATATCTTTGTGTGAGTGTGTGTTGTGTGTGTGTGTGTGTGTGGTTTTTGGGTCACACCCGGCAGTGCTCAGGTTTTTTTTTCCTGGCTCCGGTGCTCAGAAAATTGCTTCTGGCAGGCACGGGGGACCATATGGGACGCCCAGGATTCGAACCGATGACCCTTCTGCATGCTATCTATCCGGTTCCCTAGTAGTATATCTTGGAGAAAAAAAAAAAAACATGGCTTTTTTGTTGTATCTGGGCCACCACTAAGTGGCGTTTCAGGGGTTACTTCTGGCTCAGCACTCAGAAATTAGTCCTGGCAAGGCTTGGGGGACAACTTGGATGTTGGAGTTCGAACTTGGGTTGATTTGCCCTGTGTGCAAGGCAAACACCCTATCCACTGTGTTTATCACTGCAGCCCCATGAAAAAGCATTTTAAATATATAAAACATTTAAAATATGTGAAACTAAAATGTCAAATAATAGTTAACAAATGTGATTTAGTGAGTATATACAAAATTCAGTAGGCTTTCCTGATTTTATAAAACATAAGGTGGACTCAGCAAATAGTACAGGGCGTCAGTCACTTGCCTTGTGCACAGGCTGACCCAGTTCAATTTTTTTTTTTTTTTTTTTTTTGGTTTTTGGTTTTTGGGCCCACACCCAGCAGTGCTCAGGGGTGACTCCAGGCTGTATCTGCCTCAGAAATAGCTCCTGGCAGGCACGAGGGACCATATGGGACACCGGGATTCAAACCAACCATCTTTGGTCCTGGATCGGCTGCTTGCAAGGCAAACGCTGCCTGTGCTATCTCTCCAGGCCCCAGATTCAATTTTAGCTTCATATATGGTCCCCCTGCGCACTTCCAGTATTTTCTGAGTACAGAGCCAGGAGCAAGCCCTGAGCACATTGGGTGTGTGCCCCAAACAAATAAGCAAAACACAAAAGCATATAAGGTTTCAGGGAGATAGTTGAGGAGCTAGTGTCATGCTTTGCTTGCACAAAGCCCCAAGTTTGATGCCTAGTGTTGCACAGACCCCAGCACCATTGGGTCTAAGTGGTACACCCAGTGGTACTATCAGCACAAGCACTGAACCATCAGGCCCATGCAGCCAATCAAGTGTTCCAGGGAGCGATACCTGGACCTCCTGTGCACTTTGTAGGGGCTGGGTTAATGACTCAAAGGTACAGCTTTACCTGTGGGAGTCCCATATTTTACCCTGAGCACCTTATGGTATTAAGAGCACTGTGAGAGCAACCCAATGTACCTCTATGTGTGGCCCACAAGTCCCAAATAATAGTAACAAGCAGGAATATATATAATATACTATATAGGTAGGGCGTTTTGCCTTGCATGCAGCTGTGTCCAACCCAGGATGGACCCGGGGTTCGATTCTTGGTTGTATTCATATGGTCCCCTGAGCCTGCCAGGAGAGCAATTTTTGAGCACAGAGCCAGGAGTAACCCAAGTGCTGCTGGGTGTGGCCCCAAAACCATACACACACACACACACACACACCACACACACACAGTTTTTGTTGTTGTTGTGTTGTTGTTGAAGGGGAGTAATTTCGATTCACACACTATGATATTCAGGGGCAATTTCTGTTTTTTTGCTCAGGAGTAAGCTTTGGTGATGTTCAATGACATATGCCAGTACTGAGTATTAAATCAAGGTGAATGCTATGTTTTGCTTTTATTTTTGCTTGTTTGGGCCACCCCCCACATGGTAAGTGTCCACATGGTCCCCCCAAACCAGGAGCAATTTCTGAGCACATAGCCAGGAGTAATCCATGAGCATCAAATATATGTGACCCAAAAAACAAACCAAACCAAAACCAAAACAAGAAGAAAAGAATCAATTTGGGGTTGGCAGCTTGGGGCAACCTAGTCTCTCTATGGCATGCTTTGTATGTATATATTTTTGGGGGGTCACCCCCTCGGTGGACATCAGGGGTTATGCCTGGCTCTGAACTCAGAAATCGCTCCTGGTTTGGGGGGACCATATGGGGCGGGGAGATTGAACCGCGGTCTGTCATAGGTTAGCATGCACAAGGCAGATGCCTTACTGCTTGCACCACCGCTCCAGCCCCTCCTGGAATTGAGAATTTTTGAAAAATGAAAAAAAAAGTAACTGGGATGGGCAAGCAAGGTATGGTTCAAAATCAAATCAACCAAACAAAAGAAATCAGGATTGTAGATATACTACAGGGTGGAGTAAGACATTTACTTTGCATATGACTGACCCTGTTTAATCTCAGGTATTTGTTATCACTGACCAGGCAATGCTGATGACAAGGTCAATATAAAGAAAATAAGACTGGGGCCAGAGAGATTGTACAGTGCATAAGGCACTTGGCACTAGTCAAACATAGGTTCAATCCCCAAAATCACATAAGGTTCTCCCAGGAATGAAGAAATGAAAAAAATGCCTGAGTAAAGAAAGGAGTAAATCCTGAATATAGCTTGTATGGCCCAAAGACAAAAGGGAAAAAAAAATCAACAAAGCACAGAAGAGAAGGGACTATCTGAGATTAATAAAATAATGGCATTCAAATATGGTCCTAAACTTATAGTAAAGGTATATTAATATAGGTGGGAAAATGAATTATTTTATAAATATTAATGGGACAACAATAGTCATGTCTGGTTTGGGAGGGGGTCCTATCTTTTTCTTTGCCTTTTGATTTGAGAACCACACAAGGCAATCTATGGGGGCTACTCTCAAAGGTACTAGGGTACCATGGTGGTGATGGGAAACAACTTAGGCTTTCTGCCTATAAGGCATGTGTCCTTTGAATGATATCTCTGATTTTGTCAGATCTATCTTTAGCCTAATCTACAACAGAAAATTGTAAGTCAAAGACTTATATGTAAAACAAGCAAAGATTGAACTGCAAAAATACACAAAGAAACAATAAAACTGACAAACACATGAAAAATAACACTTTTCTCAAAGAAAAAAATATCTAATATTGGGCTGGAGCAATAGGTAGGTGCTTGCCTTGCCCCCAGATGACCTGGGTTCAATCCCTGGCATCATATGTTCCCCTGAGCCTGCCAGAAATAAGCCAGTAGTAAGCCCTGAGTACCACCATGTGTGGCCCCAAAACCAATAATAAGAATGATGATGATAATAACAATAATAATAATAATAATAATAATAATAATGATAAATAAAAGTAGAAACAGAACATGAACAAGTGAGGGACACTTAGCAATTTATATTAAAGACAAGGAACTAACTTTAGATCCCACAAATCAACTGTGTGTGTGTGTGTGTGTGTGTGTGTGTGTGGTGTGTGTGTGTACAAGTGCACAAGTGCTCCATACTTGACAGTGCTTAGGACTTAATCCTGCTCTGTGCTCAGGTATCACTAGGCAATGGTTTGGTGAACCATACATAGGGCCATATATATGCTACTAGGATTGTAGCCCATAGCTGCATGCTGAAGGCCAGTTGCTGTCTCTTTGACCCTCAAATAGGCACATTTAAAAAATAGATTACAGGGGGCCGGAGAGATAGCATGGAAGGTAAAGCGTTTGCCTTTCATGCAGGAGGTCATCGGTTCCGAATCCCGGCATCCCATATGGTCCCCCGTGCCTGCCAGGAGCAATTTCTGAGCCTGGAGCCAGGAATAACCCCTGAGCACTGCCCCGGTGTGACCCAAAAACCAAAAAAAAAGATTATAGAAAATGAAATCTAAATGATTCTGAAAGTGCATGAAAAAGTGCTAAACTCCACCCATACTCAAGAGTATAATACATATTATGATACTTCCTATTAACATAGGGAAATAACTTTTTCAAAGACAATTCTAGGGCCCGGAGAGATAGCACAGCTGGTATTTGCCTTGCAAGCAGCCGATCCAGGACCAAAAGTGGTTGGTTCGAATCCCCAGTGTCCCATATGGTCCCCCGTGCCTGCCAGGAGCTATTTCTGAGCAGACAGCCAGGAGTAACCCCTGAGCACGTCAGGTGTGGCCCCCAAAACCAAACTAAATAAATAAAATAAATCAAAGACAATTCTTTTTGGAACATTTGATCTCAAAAGTAGTGATACAGGGCAATGAGGGAGAATATTTAGAAATCAGGACCAAATAAAAAACTTGAATACATGGGGCCATAGAGATAGCACAGCGCTAAGGCGTTTGCCTTAGATGCAGATGGACGGTGGTTCAAATCCCGGCGAGCCTGCCAGGAGCGATTTCTGAGCATAGAGCCAGGAGTAACCCGCTGAACACTGCGGGTGTTGACCCCAAAAACCAACCAACCAAACAAACAAAAACTTGAATACTAGCAGTTACAACTACCTTGCATGCTGTATCAGTCTATAGGCAATGTATTTGCGGAACAGATATCCCAACTGAACACTGTTTGTATGAAGTGCTTCAATTATAAGATTCCTAGCTATTGTGTATATATGTGAAGGGAGTACAGCAGCTTTTGAGGCCTGATTTAAGAGTATAGATTCTTCTTTTGAGCTTCCACATCAATGAAGAATTTCTGTCCTTCGAGCTCTTGAGGAAAGGATGAGGATATTGTCATCTTAGGTTGCTTGATGCTTGAGACAGACATCAGTAACAAGTGTTTGTTTAATATGGAGAATTGAGGTTTTGAGGTCAATTCAGAAGGTGAGATGTGAGATGCTTTAGATAGTTGAGTAGTAAGAGGTGGTGGTGTTACCGATGTCTTAAGAGTGGGAAGGGCTGTTCCAAATATGTAAGGCTTTTGTGATATTGATCTGCCAATATTGGCACCATAGGATCGAAGCATTCTAAATGGTTCCCACAGCAAAAGGATCACGGGAGTCTCCGGATTTCTTTAGAGTGTCATAGTACTTAGACTTTGGATACTTTCAATCATAGAGATGGTTTGAGGTGCTTTGAATTGAGGGGCACTGGGATAGGCAAATGTTTGATGTAGATTCCAGAGAAGAACAGGCAATTCTTTACTTTTCATAGAGACAGAAGAGTAAAAATCTTTCTGGAACTTTTCATGAAGGCAAAGGTGTCTGTGGTGTTGGGGGATGTCCAGGAATGGGAGTAGTCCATTGTGGGAAGTTTTCCAGAAATGTGTTTTGATGCCCAATGCTGTTCCAGGGGAGAAGGGGCTGATGCTGGGGAAATTGCTAGGGGTGAGCAGAGAATGATGGAGGTTTCTCCTCCTCCTTAGAGGAGGTTAAAAGTCCAGATTCTAGGAGCTTCCCAGGAAGGGTAGAGGCCCAGGATTCAAGGGTTTGCAGAGGGGAGAGAGGACCCCTAGGAGCCGAAATCTGTGCAGAGGTGAGTGGGGCTTCAGATGTAAGAGACTGAGGAACTGGAGAACCTTTGCCTTTAGAGGTGGCCGGGGTGTCAGAACATCTTTAGATGTGAAAACTGCCTGGGGCTGTGGCTCTCCCTCTTCTGGGGCAAAGGAACTGGTCTAGAGGCTGAGGGCCAGAGATATCCTATGTTTTCTAGTAGCAGGAGCTTGCACAGAATAACCCTTTAGAAATCACAGTTGGTCCAGAGGAAGGAAAAGCCTGTTGTGTTAGGAATTTCCCGGGGCCAGAAGGAATCCCTTGGAATTTCAGAGGAACAAAATGGGACATGGGATCAGGAAGAGAGTTTAGTTATAGACTTCTCAGCAATAGGAGCAGAGGATTCTTGGGTCTGGTTTGACCTTGGTGCTATTGATTGCCTGAAGGGACGTAGTAGCCTCTGATTTCATGAAGAGTGGGAGGAACCCTGCAATGGGAGGGCTGCTCACTAAGGGGTAGAGCTCTTGGCTTCAGGTCCTGCTCAAGTGTGATAGTAGTACCTCTTATAAAGCCCTTTTTTGAGGTGTAAGGGCTTTTCAAAGATGGGATTTTCTTAGATCTAAGGGAAGATTCTAAGTCATGGGCCTGGTGTGAGACAAGAGAGAGATCCACAACCTGTTTATCTTCAGGGCTGGGAGTGACAACTGATTCATGAGCACTTTCTAGGAAAATAGGAACCCCCAATGCCTGGGCTTTATCTAGAGGGTCAGGAGTGCCAAATGCTTGTGTTTGTTCATGGGATGGAGTATCCCACAAACCTTGGATCTGTTTAAGAGTAACTGTCTTTGATACATCTTGAACTATTCCTGGAGTAAGAGGAACTGCCAATTTCCTGACCTGTTCTGAAGTCAGAGGGGCCTTTAAAGCTGGAGACTGGTCAAAGATAGGATGGATCCCCAATACTTGTGCCTGCTCAGGTGTGAGGGAGATTCCCATTGCCTGGCCTTGTTCATGGGTAAGTGTGAGACTCTGGACTTTCTCAGGAGAGGAGGAGAACACTGGTTCCTGTGTCTGCTGTTTGGAAGCAAAAGAAAGATCCAGTGCCTGTTCCTGTTGAGGGGTGAGGGTGACCTCCAGTTCGTGTGTCCTCTGACGGGTGGGAGTGATCCCCAGGGCCAGTTCCTGTTGGGGGGTGAGGGTGACCCCCAGATCCTGTGCTCTCTGAGGGGTGAGAGTGAACCCCAGGGCCTGTTTCTGTTGGGGGGTGAGGGTGACCCCCAGATCCTGTGCCCTCTGAGGGGTGAGAGTGATCCCCAGGGCCTGTTCCTGTTGGGGGGTGAGAGTAACTCCCAGAGCCTGTGCCTGCTGAGGGATGGGAGTGAACCCCAGGGCCTGTTTCTGTTGGGGGGTGAGGGTGACCCCCAGATCCTGTGCCCTCTGAGGGGTGGGAGTGATCCCCAGGGCTAGTTCCTGTTGGGGGTGAGGGTGACCCCAGATCCTGTGCCCTCTGAGGGGTGGGAATGATCCCCAGGGCCAGTTCCTGTTGGAGGGTGAGGGTGACCCCCAGATCCTGTGCTCTCTGAGGGGTGGGAGTGAACCCCAGGGCCTGTTCCTGTTGGGGGGTGAGGGTGATCCCCAGATCCTGTGCCCTCTGAGGGGTGAGGGTGATCCCCAGGGCCTGTTCCTGTTGGGGGGTGAGAGTAACTCCCAGATCTTGTGCCTGTTGAGGGATGGGAGTGAACCCCAGGACCTGTTCCTGTTGGGGGGTGAAAGTGACCCCCAGCCCTTCTGCCCTCTGAGGAGTGGGAGCAATCCCCAGTGCCTGTTCCTGTTGAGAACTAAAGGTGACCCCCAGATCCTGTGCCCTTTGAAAGGTGAGTGTGACCCCCAAATCCTGTGCCCTCTGAAGGGTGGAAGTGATCTCTAGTGCCTGTTCCTGTTGGGGGGTGAGAGTGACCCCCAGATCTTCTGCCCTTTGAGGAATGGGAGTGATCCCCAATGCCTGTTTCTGTTGAGGACTAAGGGTGACCCCCAGATCCTGTGCCCTTTGAGGGGTGGGAGTGATCCCCAGGGCCAGTTCCTGTTGGGGGTAAGGGTGACCTCCAGATCCTGTGCTCTCTGAGGGGTGGGAGTGAACCCCAGGGTCTGTTCCTCTTGAGGGCTAAGGGTGACCCCCAGATCCTGTGCCTTCTGAGGGGTGGGAGTGATCCCCAGATCCTGTGCCTTCTGAGGTGTGGGTGTGATTCCCAGGGTCTGTTCCTGTTGAGGGCTAAGGGTGACCCCCAGAGTCTGTTTTTGTTGGGGGGTGAGGATGACTCCCAGATCCTGTGCCCTCTGAGTGGTGGGAGAGATTCCCATGGCCTGTTCCTGTTGGGGGGTGAGGGTGACCCCCAGATCCTGTGTCCTCTGAGGTATAGGAGTGATCCCCAGGGCCTGCTCCTGTAGGGCAGTGAGGGTGACCCCCAGATCCTGTGCTCTCTGAGGGATGGGAGTGATCCCCAAGGCTTGTTCCTGTTGAGAGGTGGGTGTGACCCCAGATCCGTGCCCTCTGAAGGGATGGGGTGACCCTCAGTGCCTGTGACTTCTGAGGGTGTGGGAGTGACCCAAGTACCTGTTCCTGTTGAGGACTAATAGTGATTCCCCATTCCTGTGCCCTCTGAGGCGTGGGAGTGATCCCCAGTGCCTGTTCCTGTTGGGGGGTGAGAGTGACCCCTAGGGCCTTTTCCTGTTGAGGGCTAAGGGTGACCCCCACATCCTTGTGCCCTCCTGAGTGGTGGGAGTGATCCCCAGGGCCTGTTCCCTGTTGAGCGGTGAGGGTGACCCCAGATCCTGTGCCCTCTGAGGAGTGGAGTGATCCCTAGAGCCTGTTTTTGTTGGGGGGTTAAGGATTACTCCCAAAATCCTGTGCTCCCTGAGGGTGTGAGAGTGATCCCCAGGGGACTGTTCCTGTTGAGGGCTAAGGGTGACCTCCAGATCTTGTGCCCTCTGAGGGCTGGGAGTAATCCCTAGTGCCTTCTTCCTGTTGGGGGCTTAGGGTGACTCCCAGATCCTGTGCCCCTCTGAGCGGTGGAAGTGATCCCCAGGGTATGTTCCTGCTGGGGGGTGAGGGTGATCACCAGATTCCTGTGCCCCCTGAGGGGTGGGAGGGTGATGCCTAGAGCCTGTTTTTGTTGGGGGGTAAGGATGACCCCCAGATCCTGTGCCCTCTGAGGGGTGGGAGTGACCCCCAGGGCCTGTTCCTGTTGGGGGGTGAGAGTGATCCCCAGGACCTGTTCCTGCTGGGGGAGTGAGGAGTGACCCCCAGTTCCTGTGCCCTCTGAGCGGTGGAAGTGATCCCCAGGGCCTGTTCCTGTTGAGGGGTGAGGGTGACCCCCAGATCCTGTGCCCTCTGAGGGGTGGGAGTGATCCCCTGGGCCTGTTCCTGTTGAAGGCTAAGTGGTGACCCCCAGATCTTGTGCCCTCTGAGAATGGGAGTAACCCCCAGTGCCTCTTCCTGGTTGGGGGGTTAGGGTGTACTCCTAGTTCCTGTGCCCTCTGAGTGCTAAGAGGGGTGAGGATGACTCCTAGATCCTGTGCCCTCTGAGGGATGGGAGTGATCCCCAGAGCCTGTTCCCTGTTGGGGGGGTGAGGGTGACCCCCAGATCCTGTGCCCATCTGAGGGGTGGGAGTGATCCCCAGGGCCTGTTCCTGTTGGGGGGTGGGTGTCGGCCCCCTAGATCCCTGTGCCTTCTGAGGGGTGAGGGTAACCCCCAGATCTTGTGCCCTCTGAGCAGTGGGATGATCACCCAGGACCTGTTCCTGTTGGGGGGTGAGGGTGATCCCCAGATCCTGTGCCCCCTGAGGGGTGGGAGTGATCCCCAGGGCCTGTTCCTGTTGAAGGCTCAGGGTAACCCCCAGATCTTGTGCCGATGTGAGGGGTGGTGGTGTGACCCTCAGTAACCTGTGACTTCTGAGGTATGGGAGTGACCCCAATTGTCTGTTCCCTCTAGAGGGCTAAGGACTGATCTCCCATTCCTGTGCCCTCTGAGGTATGGATTGAGCCCCAGAGGCCTGTTCCTGTTGAGGGCTAAGGGTGACCCCCAGATCTTGTGCCATCTGAGGGGTGGGGAGTAACCCCCAGTGCCTCTTCCTGTTGGGGGGTTAGGTGTGACTCCCAGATCCTGCGCCCTCTGAGTGGTGGGAGTGATGCCTAGAGACCTGTTTTTGTGTGGGGGTAAGGATGACCCCCAGATCCCTGTGCTCTCTGAGGGATGGGAATCACTTCTACCTTTTTGTTTCTGCTCAGGGGTGGGGGGTGATGCCTTGTGCCTGTCCCTTTTCGAGTGTGACCCCTATTTTTCCGGGCTTCCTCAAGAGGGAGTGTGATCCCTAGTGCTTGGCGTTCCTGGGCCACTGCTGGAGTCTGGGCTTGCTCAGGGATAACAGTGATCCCCAGTAGCTGAGCCTCTGCTGAGGGGTAAAGGTGCCCTCTATTGCCTGATCCTGCCCAGGGTGGAGGGTGGCCCCCATTGCCTGAGCCTGCTCAGTGTGTAAATGGCCCCCCAGAATCTGGGCCTGCTGAGGGGTGAGAGCAATTCCTTGGGCCTGTTCAGGGGTTAAGGTTACCTCCAATGGCTGGGTCTGCTCAGGAGTGACAGTCAACACTGGTAATTGTACATGCTGAGGAGTAAGAGCATACCCAAATGACTCGACTTGGTGAGGAGTGCGGAGGGGTTCAACGGACTGTTGAGTGAGTGTTTCTCCTAATGCAGGGACTTGTGGAGGGGTGATGGTGATGGCTTCTCCTTGGACCTGCTCAGGGATGGCAGTTAACCCTGGTAACTGAGCCAGCTGAGGGGTGATGGTTAATCCCGTGTACCTGAACCTCCTGAGGCATGGGAGTGGCCTACCAGTTCCTGGACCTGCTGAGAGGTGATAGTGTCCCCCAGTGCCTGGGCCTGCTGAGTGGTGATGGTGTCCCCTGGGGCCAGCTGAGTGGTGGAGGAGTGCCCCCCCACTTCTTGGGCCTGCTGAGTGGTGACAGTAGAGTCACTGAAAACTGTGCCTGCTCAGGTGTGACAGTAATCCCAGAAAACTGGGCATCTTTAGGGGTTGACAATGATTCCTGGTACCATGTCCTGCTTAGAGGTAATAATCCCTGGTACCTGGGCCTGCTCATGAGAGGCAGTAATACCTGGTTCTTTGATTTGTCCAGTGGGTACAGCAAACCCTGGTAGCTGGGCCTGCTCTGATCTGAGAACACCCAGTGGGTGAATTTGATCATAATCTGTCCCTAGTGCCTGTGCCTGCTGCAGAGTGAGAGAGACACTTCCTGCCTGGACCTGTTCGGGAGCACTAGTGATCCCTAGAGCCTGGGTCGGCTTAGGGGTGAGAGTGAGCCTTTCTCTCTGTACCTGTATGTGATCAGGGGTAATAGTGATTCCAGGTAACTGGGCCTGTTCAGGGGTGGTAGTAATAATCCCTGATGCCTGGGCCTGATCAGGGATGAGTGTGCCCCCTCAGTGTTTGGATCTGGTCAGGCATGAGGGGGATTCCTAGTACCTGAGCTTGTTGCAGAGTGAGAGTGACTCCTCCTGCTTGGACTTGCTCTGGGGTGAGGTTGATCCCTAATGCTTGAGCCTCTCTGGGCTCAAGTGTGATTCTCTGTGTCTCCTGAGCAGGTGCCTGCATAGGTACCTGGGTCTGCTCTGGTATGAGGGTGACCCCCAGTGCCTGTGCCTGTTGCAGACTTAGAGTGACTCCTCCTGCTTGTATCTGCTCAGGGGTGAGGGTGATACCCTGTGCCTGGGCTTCAAGTGGGGTGAGTGTGATTCTCTGTCTCTGTAACTGTATTTGATCAGGAGTAACACTTATCTCAGGTACCTCAACCTGCTCAGAGGTGACAGTGATCTCCAGTTCTTCAGTCTTTTGGGGGGTGACAGTAATCCCTGGTATTTGAGACTGTTTAGGACTGATCGTGATCCCAGCTATAGAAGATAGTTCTGGGATGATACTGATTCCTGGTGTCTTGGTCTGCTCTGCTTGGAAAGTGTCACCTAGGAGTTGCATCTGGTCAGGGGTGAGTGGGACCCCCAGTGCCAGTGCCTGTTGCAGAGTGAGAGTGACCCTTCCTGCATTTACCTGCTCAGGGGTGAGTGTGATCCCCAGGGCCTGGGCCTCCTGAGGGGAGAGGGTGATCACCCCTGTCTGTAATAGGGCCTGCTTAGATGTGGAAGTAACCCTAGGTACCTGCACCTGCTCAGAAGTGACAGTGAGCCCTGATTCTTCAGTCTGTTCTGGCGTGACTGTGATCCCTGGTATCTGAGACTGTTTAGGGCTAATGGTGGTCCTGTCTGTAGGAATTTGCTCAGGGATGATAGTGATCCCTGGTACCTTAGGTGGCTCTGCTCTGAGGCTGACCTCTAGGGCTTGCATCTGGTCAGGGGTGAGTGGGACCCCCAGTGCCAGTGCCTGTTGCAGAGTGAGAGTGACCCTTCCTGCATTTACCTGCTCAGGGGTGAGTGTGATCCCCAGGGCCTGGGCCTCCTGAGGGGAGAGGGTGATCAACCCTGTCTGTAATAGGGCCTGCTTAGATGTGGAAATGATCCCAGGTATCTGTATCTGCTCAGAGGTGACAGTGATGCCTGGCTCTTCAGTCTGTTTTGGGGTAACAGTGATTTCTGGTATCTGAGACTGTTTAGGACTGATCGTCATCCCAGCTTTAAAAGTTTGTTCAGGGGTGATAGTTATCCCTGGTACCTTTGTCTGCTCTGCTCTGAGGGTTTCCTCCTGGGCTTTCATCTGATCAGGAGTGACTGGGATTCCTAGTGCCAGTGCCTGTTGCAGAGTGAGAGTGACCCCTCCTGCCTGTACCTGCTCTGGGGTAAGTGTGATTCCCAGTGCCTGGGCCTCCTGAGGGGTGAGAGTGACCCTGGCTTTCTCTACCTGGGCCTGCTTAGGGGTGGCAGTGATTCCAGGTTCCTGTACCTGCTCTGGAATGATAGTGATACCTGGTTTTTCAGTCTGTTTTATGGCGGCTAGTATCTGAGACTGTTTAGGGCTGATGGTGGTCCTGCCTGAAGGAATTTGCTCAGGGGTAACAGTGACCCCCGGTATCCTGGTCTTCTCTGTTCTGAGGCTGACCTCTAGGGCTTGCATCTGGTCAGGGGTGAGTGGGACCCCCAGTGCCATTGCCTGTTGCAGAGTGAGAGTGACCCCTCCTGCCTGTACCTGCTCAGGGGTGAGTGTGATCCCCAGGGCCTGGGCCTCCTGAGGGGAGAGTGTGATCACCCCTGTCTGTAATAGGGCCTGCTTAGATGTGGAAGTAACCCTAGGTACCCGCACCTGCTCAGAAGTGACAGTGAGCCCTGATTCTTCAGTCTGTTCTGGGGTGACTGTGATCCCTGGTATCTGAGACTGTTTAGGGCTAATGGTGGTCCTGCCTGTAGGAATTTGCTCAGGGGTGATAGTGATCCCTGGTACCTTAGGTGGCTCTGCTCTGAGGCTGACCTCTAGGGCTTGCATCTGGTCCTGGGTGAGTGGGACCCCCAGAGCCATTGCCTGTTGCAGAGTGAGAGTGACCCCTCCTGCCTGTACCTGCTCAGGGGTGAGTGTGATCCCCAGGCCCTGGGCCTCCTGAGGGGAGAGTGTGATCACCCCTGTCTGTAACAGGGCCTGCTTAGATGTGGAAATGATCCCAGGTATCTGCATCTGCTCAGAGGTGACAGTGAGCACTGGTTCTTCAGTCTGTTCTGGGGTGACAGTGACCCCTGTTATCTGAGACTGTTTAGGGCTGATGGTGATCCCACCTCTAGGAGTCTGCTCAGGGGAAATAGTGATCCCTGGTATCTTGGTTGGCTCTAGTCTGTGGGTGACCTCCAGTGCTTGTCTCTGGTCAGAGGTGAGTGGGACCCCCAGTGCCAGTGCCTGTTGCAGAGTGAGAGTGACCCCTCCTGCCTGAACCTGCTCAGGGGTAAGCGATATCCCAATGGCCTGGGCCTCCTGAGGGGAGAGGGTGACACCTCCCCTCTGTTCCAGGGCCTGCTTATTGGCCACAGTGATGCCTGGTTCTTCAATCTGCTTTTGAGTAACAGAAATCCCTGTTATCTGAGACTGTTTAGGACTGGCCGTCATCCCAGCTATTGAAGTTTGTTCAGGAGTGATAGTTATCCCTGGCACCTTCGTCTGCTCTGCTCTGAGGGTTACCTCCAGGGCTTTCATCTGGTCAGGGTTGAGTGGGACTCCCTGTGCCAGAGCCTGTTGTAGAGTGAGAGTGACCCCTCCTGCCTGTACCTGTTCAGTGCTGAGTGTGGTTTCCAGGGCCTGAGCCTCCTGAGGGGTGAGAGAGACCCTGCCTGCCTGTACCCGAGCCTGCTTAGTAATCCCAGGTACCTGCAACTGATCAGGAGTGATCTCTGGTTCTTCAGTCTGTTTTGGGGTGACATGGATCCCTAGTATTTGAGACTGTTTAGGACTGCTGATGATCCTGCCTGTAGGAGTTTCCTTAGAGGTGGTAGTGACCCCTGGTATTCTGGCCTTCTCTGCTCTGAGGCTGACCTCCAGGGCTTGCATCTGGTCAGGGGTGAGTGGGACCCCCAGTGCCATTGCCTGTTGCAGAGTGAGAGTGACCCTGCCTGCCTGTGTCTGCTCGGGGGTGAGTGTGATCCCCAGTGCCTGGGCCTCCTGAGGGGAGAGGGTGACCCCCTCTGTCTTTATCAGGGCTTGCATAGGAGTCACAGTAATCTCAGGTACCTCTACCTTCTCAGGGGTGAGAGTGATCCCTGGTATCTGAGACTGTTTAGGACTGCTGGTGATCCCATCTATAGGAATTTGCTCAGGGGAGACAGTGATCCCTGGTATCTTGGTCGGCTCTAGTCTGTGGGTGACCTCTAGGGTTTGCCTCTGGTCAGGGGTGAGTGGGATCCCCAGCGTCAGTGCTTGGGCCTCCTGAGGGGAGATGGTGACCCCACCTGTTTGTATCAGGGCCTGCTTAGGGGTGGCACTGATCCCAGGTACATGTACCTGCTCTGAAGTGATAGTGACACCTAGTTCTTCAGTCTGTTTTGGGGTGACAGTGATCCCTTTTATTTGAGACTGTTTAGGACTGATGGAGATCCCAGTTCTAGAAATTTGCTCAGGGGAGATAGTGATTCCTGTTACCTTTGTCTGCTCTGGTCTGAGTGTGTCTTCCAGGGCTTGTATTTGCTCTGGGGTGAGTGGGACCCCCAGTGCCAATGCCTGTTGCAGAGTGAGAGTGACCCCTCCTGCCTGTATCTGCTCAGAGGTGAGTGTGATTCCCAGTGCCTGAGCCTCCTGAGGGGAGAGGGTGACCCCACCTGTTTGTACCAGGGCCTGTTTAGGGATGGCACTGATCCCAGGTACATGCACTTGCTCTGGAGTGATAGTGATACCTGGTTCTTCAGTCTGTTTTGGGGTGACAGTGATCTCTTTTATCTGAGACTGTTTAGGACTGATGGAGATCCCAGTTCTAGAAATTTGCTCAGGGGAGATAGTGATCCCTGTTACCTTTGTCTGCTCTGGTCTGAGGGTGACCTCCAGAGCTTGCATTTGCACTGGGGTGAGTGGGACCCCCAGTGCCTGTGCCTTTTCCAGAGTGAGAGTGACCCCTTCTTCCTGTACCTGTTCAGGGGTGAGGGTGACCCCCATTGCCTCAATCTCCTGGGCTGTGAGAGTGATCTGTGACTGTACTGGTACCTGTTCTTTGGTGACAGTTATGCCTGGTAACTGAGCCTCCTCAGGAGTGATACCTATCCCTGGTAGCTGAACCTTCTGAGGCCTGAATTTTATCCCTAGTTCTTCGCTCTGGTCAGGGGTGAGTCCGACCTTCAGTGCATTCACTTTTTGCAGAGTGGCCCCTCTGGCCTGGATCTGTTCAGTAGTGAGGTTGATCCCCAGTGACTCAGCTTGCTGGAGGGTTAAAGTAATCTCTGGTTCCTGGAATTGCTTAGATGTAAGAATGGTCTTCTCTGATTGGACTTCTCCTTTGGTAGTTGGGATCTCAAATTTTTGTTCCTGTTTAGAAGTTGGAGAGATATGTTTTTCCTTTGTTTGTTCTAGTGTAAATTTCTTTGATGACTCAGTTTGCTTAGGAGACAGAGTGGTCCCCTGTTCCTTCTCGTACTTAGGAGTGACAGTGGTAGGCTTCTTTGGATACTCTCCAACAGAAATAGAAGAGGTCCTTGAAGGGGATAATTTTATTGAGGTTTTAGAAGTGGTTGGAGATGGGTGTATTCTATCATCAAAGATCTCTGATGACCTGGTTCCTCGGAGTTGTGCTTTTAGGTATGAGCTGGACATGTCTTTTGGTAGACTTTTTTCTGTAGATGGAGAGAACTGAAGCATTACTTCTTCAGTCTTTTTCTCTTTCTCATCCTTTGATTTTTTCTGCTGCTCCCTTTCATTGTCTTCTGTCTTTCTCTTTGGTGCCTTCGTTACCCCTTCTTTCTCCCAATCAATATCTGTCCTTGACATTTTCATTTCCCCCGGAGAGTGCAATACTCGCTCTTCCTTATATTTTGCCAATGGAACCATTTTTTGCTTTCTTCCTTCCCCTTGCTGTTGCTTTGATGTCAGAAGCTGTTCTCTTTCTTTTTGTTCCTCATCTTGTTTACTCCACATTTTCATCCTCTCTTCTTGCTGTTGTTTCCACACTTCTTCCTGCCACTGTGTTTGCTTCTCCTTCTCCATCTGGAAATCTTTCCTCTTCTCTAAATTCTGATTTATTATCTCACTTTTTTCTTGACCTTTTAGTAAATATTCCTCTTTTTTAATTTTTTTCTCTTCCTGGTCTTTGCCTATTGAGACTCCTGAAAGGTCTGTTTCACTAACTATTTCAGTCAATATCTTTTGTATTAAATGGTCAGTTGTTGGGTCCATGCTCTCATATGAAGTTAAGGTATTAATTTTTGACCTTGCTCTAATTGACTTCTGGACTTCTGTTTGCCTGTCTTCTGCCTTTTCTGTCTTCTTTATATCTTTGTATTTTTTCACAGCAGCTGTCACAGTTTCAGCCACTTTTTGAAAGTATTCATCCATTTCTGCCTTTATAATTCCAAAATGTTCATCCTCTGACTCTTCCTCTATAGGCCAAGCTGTTTTATCCAAAGGCTTTCCTACCTTACTAGTTTTATCTCTTATGTAATTTATTAATGATTTCTGAAATTCTTCTATGTTCCTCTGTTTGTGTTCACCTTGTTGACTTTCTAGATCTCTGGTATATTCTGGTGTCTCTTTCGTTATCCTAGATGTTTTAGGAACTTTGTAAGATTTGGTGGAGACTGGCACAATCTTCTTGCCAATTGCTTCTTCTTTACTTGTACCTTTTTTTATAGCCCGTTTCTGGTGTTTTGTTTTCACTTTCTCAATGGCAGCCTCCATTTGGCTTGCCTTTAGCTGTGCTTCACTAATCTGTGTAGTTGTCACCTCTTCATGTGTTAACTCAGGGGTCACTTCCTCTATGGGCTCTGGATGAATATCTTTTTTCTCAACTAAAAATGAAGATTTGATCTTCCTGAGTCGATCCATTGTACTACTCTTGTAACCCGAGCTCTTTAAGTCAGTAGTAGAGGCATCATAAGAGATACCTGGAGTTCTGGATGTGATGTAGAAGTCAGGTTTTATTTCTTCTTTCTTCTCTTCCATCAGTGGTAACTCAACTTGGATATCAGTTTTGGCCTCTTCATCTTTATCATCCCTGTGTTTTGATGCAGAAGTCTTAGTTTTTTTCTGTAATTGATCAGTCTCATCACTATCTATCTTATGTGATGACTTAGCTTGGGTGATTTTTTTATGGTAGGAAGCCATTTCATCTTGGTATGTTGATTCCCACTTCATCCCCAAAGTTTTGGTCCCTTTTTGAGTGTCTGCTTCTGAAATACTTTCAACTTCTTTATGTAAACTTTCTGTAGTACTAACAGCTAAGGATAACGGTGGAGGAATCTCAGGTAATGCTTTTAAGATTGATGTAGATATTACTTGTTGACAAAGTTTTTCATATTTTTCTTCTGCATCTTGAAGTTTCTGCTGAAGCATTTCATTTTTTTCACTAATAGAGTTTATTATTTGCATATTTATTAGATCCTTTTGATTTTCATCTTTCTCATCTGTTTGCACAATGTCATTTTGTAAACTTACTGTTTTTACTTCATTATTTAGTATAGTCAAAGCTTTAGAGAGGCTTGATATTGTTGTCGATATATATTTAATAGCATTAGTTTCCAATTTAGTGAACATTGTAGTACCTATGAGTTCTTGTAGCATATCTTGGATTTCCGAAATCTTTGTTTTCGTTGCAAATTCATCACTAAGTATCTGTTCTGGTTTTAAAACATGGGCTGTTGCAGGTTGCTTTGTTACTCTTTCTTTCCAAGATTTCCATAGGGTACCTCTAAATACTATAAGAAAAACAAAACATAAGACTAAAGTAAAGATTACCTTTATTCTTTAGTTATGCTCTAATTATGCCAAGTTTAGCTTAAATTAATAGACAGATATAAGATAAGAAGTATTGGGGCTGGCGAGGTGGCGCTAGAGGTAAGGTGTCTGCCTTGTAAGCGCTAGCCAAGGAAGGACCTCGGTTCGATCCCCTGGAGTCCCATATGGTCCCTCCATATGCCCCTCAGGGCAACCCCTGAGCAACAAACGGGTGTGGCCCAAAAAACCAAAAAAAAAATAAAAATAAAAAAAGAATTATCGGGGTCAGAGTGATAGTATAGTGGGTAGGATAAGGCACTCGCAGGAGGCCAATTCAGGTTTGATCCCCAGAATCCCATATGGGCCCCAGGCCGACTCACTAGGATTGTGATCTCTGAATGCAGAGTAAGGAGTAAGCTCTGAATGTGACTGGTTGTAGCCCCCTTCAAAAAAACAAAAACAAAAACAAAAACAAACAAGGTTCATTAGAAAAACTTGGGCTGGGGCCAGAGCAATAGCATAGTGGTAGGGCATTTGCCTTGCAAGAGGCCTACACAGGACAGACCAGGATTCAATTCCTGGCATCCCACATAGTCCCCGAGCCTGTCAGAAGTGATACCTGAGCCAAGAGCCAGGAGTAACCCCTGAGCACTGCTGGGTGTGACCCAAAAAGCAAAAAAAAAAAAAAAAAAAAGAAAGAAAGAAAAGAAAAACTGGGGGTAGCCGGAGCAATAGCACAGTTGTAAGGCGTTTGCATTGCACAGAGCCAACATAGGAAGGAACCCAGTTCAAATCACAGCATCCCACATGGTCCCCTGAGCCTGCCAGGACAGACTTCTGAGGGCAGAGCCAGGAGCAATGCCTAAGTGTCACTGGGTGTGACCCAAAAATCAGAAGAAAAAAAAGAAAAACTTGGGCTTTGATAAAAGGCTATTTTGTTGTTGTTGTTGTTGTTTTGTAGTACATGTTTTTCATAAGGAGGCCAGAGCATATATGGTTTCTGAAGTATTTGCAAGGAGTGATCTCTAGTATTGGCCCCCAGGTACCATTGAATGTGGTCCAAAATCCAACAAAGAAAAACAAAATAAAACAAGAGATATGTAGGACCAGTGAGAAAGCACAATGGGCTGAGTGCGATCCCAGAAACTGAGCTCCACTGTGAGTGACTGCTGAGAACAGAGCCAGGAGCAGCTTCTGAGAACTAAATAAAATTTTTTTGTTTTGTTTTTTGTTTTGGGGCCACACCCAGTGACTCTCAGGGATTACTCTTGTCTTGGCTATGTGCTCAGAAATCGCTCCTGGCTAAGGGCACCATATGGGACACCAGGGGATTAAACTGCAGTTCATCCTTAGGTCAGCCGCAAGCGAGACAAACGCCCTACTGCTTTGCTATTGCGCTGGCCCGTGAGTACTAAATAAAAAAGAAATATGTAAAGAAGCAGGAAAGTCTGACCCATATACATGGGAGAAAGCAAGCAATAGAAACTGTCTTAGGTTGGGGTGGATAGACATTGCAGTTATGACAAAACACTTGCAAATATTGAAAATAACAAAAAATGACAATAATTTGGACTGAAGAGATAGTACAGCAGGTAGGTTGCTTGCCTTGCATGTGGCCAGCCCAGAGTTTGATCTCCGGTATCTCATATGGTTCCCTAAACACTGCCAGGAGTGATCCGTGAAGGCAGAGCCTTGAGCATTACCAGGTATGGCCCCAAACAAAACAAAATAGATGAAATGATTTATCAAATAGAGCATATCAATTAACATATGAATTCAAAAACTAAATTAAGAAATTTTGGGGCCGGAGAGATAGCACAGCGGTGTTTGCCTTGCAAGCAGCCGATCCAGGACCTAAGGTGGTTGGTTCGAATCCCCGTGTCCCATGTGGTCCTCCGTGCCTGCCAGGAGCTATTTCTGAGCAGATAGCCAGGAGTAACCCCCGAGCACTGCCGGGTGTGGCCCAAAAACCAAAAAAAAAAAAAGAAGTTTTGAAACATGTAATTAGGAGTTGAGATATGAAATACATACTTGTTTTTTGAGGCCCTTGGTTTGATCCCTGGCATAATCATGTTAAGGAATTTGTCAGGGATCAAAATCATCACTTAACGGTGTATTTCTCACAATAATAATTATTTTATAATTATAATATGTAGAATAACGAAAATAAAATATTCACCAAAACAAGCTCAAACAAGTTAAGCTTACAGAAGAAAATAACTTGCAGATTGAAGCTGGATTTATACAGGTAATCTAATCTGAAAAATGAGGGAGGGGTCGGAGCAGTGGCACAGCAGTAGGGCATTTGCCTTGCATTCAGCTGACCTAGAATTGTCTGGGGTTCGACCCCCCAGTGTCCCATATGGTCCCCCAAGCCAGGAGCGATTTCTGAACGCATAGCCAGGAGTAACCCCTGAGCATCACTGGGTGTGGCCCAACAACCAAAAAAGAAAAGAAAAGAAAAAAAATGGGGGAAAATAAAGAAAAATGAATGTGTCTTAGAAACTTATGGGACAGTATATCAATGTATTATATTAGTCCTAGAAGAGAAGGAAAAAGAGAATTAGTTAAAAATATATGAAGAAGAGGAAGAAGGGCCACTGATGAGAGAGAAGGGTATCCTGATACTCACACCAGGTTCAAAATGCAAATGACAAAAGAATTCTGTGAGTGCCTTACAAAGGAAATTCAAGGCATTTACAGTAACCAGCAAATAGATCTAGGTTGGGTTTTTTTGTTTGTTTTTTTTTGGGGTCACACCTGGTGATGCTCAGGGGTTACTTCTGGCTATGCACTCAGAAATCACTCCTTGCTTGGGGGACCATATGGGATGCCGGGGGATCCAATTGAGGTCCTTCCTAGGCTAGTGCATACAAGGCAAGCACCTACTGCTTGCACCACTGCTCCGGCCCCTAGCTTTTCATTTCTTTATATCTTCTTCTTCTTTTTTTTTTTTTTTTTTTTTTTGGTTTTTGGGCCACACCCAGTAATGCTCAGGGGTTACTCCTGGCTATGCACTCAGAAATGCTCCTGGCTTGGGGAATTATATGGGATGCCAGGGGATTGAACCTAGGTCCGTCCAAGGTCAGCCACGTGCAAGACAAACACCCTACTGTTGCGCCATTGCTCCAGCCCCTAGGGTTTTTTTTTTTTTTTTTATCTTTCCTATTTTTAGAGGTTTGTTATGGTTGAAAGAAGGGATGTTGGACAATACCAGCTGTACTCAGGGAGAATCACTCCTGCTGCTGTTTGGGGAATTATATGTAATGAGTGCTGAGGATCAAATTGAAGTAGGACACATACAAGGTTAGTGCTTTAACCCTATCTATACTATCTGTCTGTCTGTCTGTCTGTCTAATTCAGCTATGGGAAGTTTTTGCACAAGCAATCTCACAACAGTTAGAAGCTAGAACAGTAAAGCCCCAGAGTTAAAGCAAACGGGTGAAGCAGAGAGATTGTAACCAGGGTAGAGTGGTGGGCTGGAAATTCCTTGACAAATATAAGCACTTCCACATGCAAAATCCCTAGCAGAAGCCTGTACATGAACCTGGCAGAGTCTTGGGCCAGCAGGTATAGTGGTATGTGATCCCAGGTAGGGAGATGACCCAAGAGCTTACCAAAATAAAGTATTGGATGAACATGCCATCTGTAAGAGTTGACATCCCTTTCTTCACAGTGTATCTAAACACAGGCATTCACTTAGACACAATATAAAAACAATATAAAAACGTTGATTCTGCCCAACCTCAACAACTAAGGCAAAGGAGCAAGAATGAAGCACTGGGAACTCTGAGTAAAAGTGATGGTTTGAATAGCCAACTTTCAGCACTGGGACTAGAAAGATAGTTGACACCAAATAGCAATAGTGTAAGAAATCACACCTGGTCAATGTGAGTTTGATCTCTGTCACCATCTCTTGCCAGGATTGATCCCTGAGCAAAGAGCCAGGAGTAAGCCCTGAGCATTGCTGGATGTGACTCAAACCTCCTCTCCCTCACTGGGCCTCTGCAAAAAATCTCAGCACTGGCAAGAAGCAGTGTTCAGGGGTTACTCCTGGCTCCGCACACAGCAATAACTCATGGCAGGCTCAGGGGATGATATGGGATGCTAGAGATCAAATTCAGGACTGCTGCCTTTAGGCAAATGCCCAGACCCCCTGTTCTTTGGCCCCCCAGTAGACATTCTTACAAGAAGTTTTCAAGAAGTCCTTCAGATTAGAAATTCATAAAAAGAAATTAAAAGCTATAATATAAGTAGGTAAATACTTATAATTAAAACTATAAAATATTGTTTTCTATTTTTTTTTTTTTTTGGTTTTTGGTTTTTGGGCCACACCCGGTGGTGCTCAGGGTTACTCCTGGCTGTCTGCTCAGAAATAGCTCCTGGCAGGCACAGGGGACCATATGGGACACCGGGATTCGAACCAACCACCTTTGGTCCTGGATCGGCTGCTTGCAAGGCAAACGCCGCTGTGCTATCTCTCCGGGCCCTGTTTTCTATTTTTAACATTTTTGTTTTGTTTTGTTTTGTTTTTGGGTCACACCCAGCAGTGCTCAGGGGTTACTCCTGGGTTTGCGCTCAGAAGTCGCTCCTGGCAGACTGGGGACCATATGGGATGCCGAGATTTGAACCACTGTCTGTCCTGTGTTGGCCTTACCACTGTGCTATCGTGCCAGCCCTATTTTTAATATTTTTATTTTAACTTAAAATAATTTTTATTTTTAAGACAATTATTTAAAATTAAAATGTTGGGCTTATGATATATTAAGCTGTGAAGTACATGATAAAAACTATTAGGATAGATAAAGGAGCTATTGGAACAAAGAATCTACATTTTTCTAGAATTAATTGAAAACAGATTGTAATAGTTTAGAGATAGTTTAGATAGTTTTAGAGATACAATCTCTAAAACACAACCACAAATAATTACTCAAATGGAAAGCCAAGGCCAAGTCTGCATCTAGGCTAGCACCACAAACTCATCTAACTCTCCAAAGAGAGACAAACCAAGTCGTGAAAACTCATGGATAAACCAGCTTCGAAGCTGATAGAGCTGGGACCTCCTGGGGGTGGGAGCACAGGATAAGTCCCCTGCCCTGCTACAGCCTCACCAGCTTCACATACCCAATAACTGCCACCATACCAAGACACCTAACCGCCAAAAATTTCAG